>NC_140950.1:62217362-62492362 GCF_014529385.1 Adiantum capillus-veneris
TACAATACATTCTTTGTGTTCCTTGTGACCTAGGTGAAGCAATGAAGATGGAAATCTTCATGCATCACCATCATAGCATAACCTAAAATTGAAGAAAGCTTTAACTATACCAAGCCTCAGTCCCAATACCTCAAACACCTTCGAAGGTGGAGAGAGCTAGCAGGGAATGAGGGTAGGGAAGAGGAAGAAGAAACATTTCATACGAGAAAGAGCTAGTTCCTCACTTATCATAACTCTTGTGCTAGCATACATAATAGCATAGTAATGAAGAAGAAATAGATGGCAAGCTCAATCATTGAAGCATGGCTCTTGGATGGATTTGCACTCCATAGCCAAGAGTGTTGGTGTAGGCTCTCAACCTCTACTTGCTTGGAGAAAGAGAGGGAGCTCTTGCACTTTGCATAGTACACAATAATAGTGTTTGTGAGTGTGTGTGGGTGAGTATACCCCCTAAGAACCCCCCTAGCTTGCTTGGGTCGACCCCCCCTTGTAGCTCATGCTTGAAGCTCATTGGACCCCTCCAGGCCTAGCCAATCACAAGCAGGAGCCATTACAAGCGACAGGGATAGCCTTGGGACAAGTGTCCCCCTTTCCCCTTTGAGAGAGAGGACTTGATAAATGCAAAATCAATTAATTAAATATCCTTTATTATCATTGGACCCCTTGGGTGGCCAACCAATAGGTTTCAGGCACACCATGAGGGCAACATGAGGAGGAACTTGACAAGTGTCCTTGCTGTCTCTTCAAGCCGGGGCTTCCCTTGTGTGTGTGTGTGTGTGTGTGTGTGTGTGTGTGTGTGTGTGTGTGTGTGTGTGTGTGTGTGTGTGTGTGTGTGTGTGTGTGTGTGTTCTCTCTCATCCCCCCCCCCTTGTAGGCTCGCCCCCCTCCTTGTAGGGATCTTTTTGACTTTGGATGAGCAAGCCCCTTAGTCATCAAGCATGACTAAGTACTTGAAGTAGGGGGTGTTCCCACAAGCATCTCAGGCAAGATTCTCAAGGCACCTCAAGCACCTTAATCATGCACCAAGTCAAGCACCTCAAGCATGGAGCCAGTCAAGCACCTCAAGCACGACAAGCACCTCGAGTTTGGGCCGGGTTCCCACCTCGAGCTCAGCCCTAGCTTACCTAAGGTCAAAGGACTTTTACACACATTATTGGAGGTCTTCAATGAAGCTAACCCTAAGGTCTTATGCTCCATTGGTTAGCCTTGCTCTTGATAGACCATCTCCCATTTGGGCCCCTTTTCTATTGGCCCCGTGTTGAGATAGATCTATAAGCACATATCTATATCTTAACACTTGTTCCCGTTTATTCTCCCACATTAAGTGATCAATTTAATATGAGAAAATCATTTGGGTTGGTTAGATATTAGATTTTATGACATTACCTCTCTCTTGAAATCATAGTCATCCTCGACTATGAGGTAGAAGAGATAAAGCCTTAGTCATTAGTCAATCGTACTTAGCGGGTAGAGGATCCCTTTTTTACCCTACGACATCTTTCCAAGATGGATGACTAATCCATTTGGTGCTTGGGAGACATAGCTGCTACAAGCATGTCTGCTCTTTAGTCCATTTCATTCTCCCAAAGTAGAGTGACAAATTCTACTCGGTGTTTGAGAGACGTCGTCATCACAAACATGATTCTAAGCATGCATACTAGTTAAATTTGTGCACAATTAAAAAGAGGACTAGTCTTATAAGACAAAAACATGAGTCATTTAAAAGAAATTTGTACATTTGCTTACTCTAATGTAGCATTGTAAGCATTGACAAGGTTCATACTATCCTTAAGTTGTACTCCTTGCATCCATCTAGCATCTTCAAAAGGATAATTTTTGAACTTAATAAGATACCGTCGGATTATCTTACCATGTCGTAGTACCTTGTCTTCATGCCGAAGGACAGCTTCGGGTTGTAGCACCTCTTCTTGGTCTTCAAATTCGGGAGGGTCTTCAATAATTGGTTCAGTTGGTGGATCTCCTTTGTAGGGCTTAAGTAGGCTTACATGAAAGGCATTGTGTATAATCCAATGATTGGGCAACTTGAGTTGATAAGCCGTCTCATTGATGGGCTTCAAGATTTGGAAAGGACCATAGTATCTTTTTGCTAGTTTAGCATAATACTTTTGATGGCCCGTAGGATTTTTGCCCGTCGTTTGCCTTAATCGAGCCTTAGGAAACTTGAGTAAGACCCAATCATTTTCTTTGAACATTAAGGCTCTTTTGTGCTTATCAGCAGCAGCTTTTTGCCTTTGTTGAGAGATGGCTATAGCCTCCCTAATATTTTGAAAAGATTCTTGTAGGTCACGGCTATACTCATCGGCGGCGAAGATCTTCCCATGTACTTTGAGTAGCAAGGGACTTTTAGGTCTTCCCTCTATGATCTCGAAAGGTGCTTTCCCCGTAGAAGTATGGACAGTATTATTGTAGGCATACTCTACTAGAGGTAAATACTTTTCCCATTGTGAGCGTTGATCTACTTCGGTAACATAAGTCTTGAGTAGATCGAGTATCGTAAGATTGGCTATCTCACTTTGGCCATCCGTTTGTGGGTGATAGGCCGAAGAGAAATTCAATCTTGTTCCTAGATTTTCAAAGAGACCTTTCCAGAATTTACCGGTCCTTCTAAGATCTCTATCTGACACGATGGATGTGGGTTATCCATGGTGCTTGAAAATCTGAGATATGAAGAGAGTTGCCATTTGATGTGCCTTAATAGTCTTTTTGACAGGAATAAAATGTGCTTGCTTGCTAAACCTGTCGACTATTGTCCATATTCCTGTATTCCCACGGATAGACTTGGGTAATCCAAAGATGAAATCCATGGATATACTCTCCCATGGTGAATTTGGAATAGGCAATGGCTGGAGTAATCCAGGTTGCTTCCCTCTATCATACTTGGTCTTTTGGCATACTACACATTTTGAAACATACTCTTGTATGTCCACTTTCATGGTAGGCCAATAGAAATACGTCTCTACTCCTCGGAGAGTAGGTTGAATATCTCTATGCCCTGCATATGGAGGAGCATGGGATTCATACATAACCTTCTCACGAAGGGAATGGGTAACACATAGCCTATTGCCGTGGAGAAGATAACCATCCTGGAAGGTGAATGGTTCCTCTTTCTTCCCCAAAGCAAGGGCTGACATTATGTCTCTAAAGTCAGGGTCAGTAGTATACTCATCTATCATAGAGATAGATCATTGTGAGTAGCTATAGACACCGCATTAACTTTTGGTCGTCGTGAAAGTGCATTGGCAACTTGATTTTGCTTACCAGCTATGTGAGCAATATGGAAATTAAATTGCGAAAGAAAATTTGCCCACCTCATTTGTTTGTCGGAAAGCTTGGTTTGCGTCATGAAATACTTGAGACTTTGGTGGTCGGTTCGTAGGATAAATGGAGTCCCCATTAGGTAGTGCTTCCATGTGTCTAGGGCATGTAGAATAGCTAAAATCTCTTTCTCATAAATTCCCAAGACTCGTTCATCACTATTGAGCCTTCGGCTCTCATATGCTATGGCATGTCCTTCTTGAAGCAAAACCGCTCCAAGGCAATCACCACAAGCATCACATTGGACCTCAAATGGCTTTGAGAGATCCGGAAGCACGAGGACTGGTTGGGAAGTAAGCTTCTCTTTGAGTTTTTCAAAAGCATTTTGCTCCTTAGCAGTCCATACAAACTTAACGTTCTTCTTTGTTAAGTCGTGTAGTGGTCCTGCTACTTGAGAGAATTTTGCTATGAAGCGTCTATAGTATGCACACATACCAATAAAGCTTCTTAGCTCATGTAGATTCCTTGGGTTAGGCCATGATTTTATTACCTCTAACTTTGATGGATCCATACGAATACCATCGTGAGAGATAATATGACCTAGATATTGAATCTCTTGAAGGAAGAATTCACTTTTCTTTTGGTTGAGAAAAAGTTTGTTCTCCCTCAAGGCTTGAAAAATCACTTGGAGATGTTGCTTATGTTCCTCCAAAGACTTGGAGTAGATGACGATATCATCAAAGAACACTCCGGTGAATTTACAATACGGTCTAAAAATTTTCTCCATGAGACGATTGAAAGTAGCTGGTGCATTAGTCAAGCCAAAAGGCATGACTAGATATTCATAAAGACCAAATGTTGTGCGAAACGCGGTCTTTAGGATATCTTCATCCACTATCCTTATTTGATGATAGCCACTCTTAAGGTCAATCCTACTGAAGTAGGTAGAGCCTTGTAGCTTATCAAACAGATCTTCTACCCGAGGCACGGGAAATCTGTTTTTGATAGTGATATGGTTTAGTGCTCGATAGTCCACACACATACGGTATGTACCATCTTTCTTTTGCACTAAAAGGACTGGAGAACAAAAGGGAGAGGAACTAGGCCTCACCATCCCTTTGTCTACCAATTCCTGTACTTGCCTCATAATCTCCTCTTGTTGAGCTTGTGAGACTCGATAAGGAGGTTTGTTAGGCGGTGAGCTCCTGGAAGGATCTCAATACGATGGTCATCATCCCCTCTTTTTGGAGGTAGGTCCATAGGGATATCATCGATGAACACATCTTGGAATCCTTTTAGAAAAGTAGACAAGTCTAACTCTTCTTGATTCCTATCATTTTCATTTGATGAAACATTATTAGCTTTTAGAGACTCTTTGACATAAATCATGTACGCAGAAACTGAGCTCTTCATTGATTTATCAAAAGAAAGAGGATTTACAAGTGGAATAGTGCGACCACGCTCACTAGAATCTATATACATGTTCTTTCCCCTGTAGGTGAAGTAAATTCTCCTTTCAGGGAACTTCATGTTGGTAGCCATGCGATCAAACCATGGTGCCCCTAGGATAACATCCTGATGTTGGAGAGGAGAGATGAAGAAGTCTTCTTTGTCGACATAGATTTGGACATGAAGCCTCAACTTCCCAATCAAGGGAGTAACGGAGGCTTGTTGTCCCTTGAAAGCTGCATCAGCTGTTACTATATCTCCCATCTCAAAAGCTTGAATGCCCAACTTGGTGGCCAACTCTATTGATATGAAGTTGAGAGTAGAGCCTGGGTCAAACAAGATGAAGGCATCATACTCTCTTACCTTTCCCCACGCATAGGAAAGTGATGATCCTTTGCAATGAGCATCCTCTTTTGGAGCTTCGATGGTGGAAGCCCTAGGAGTCTCATTGCGAGTATTCTTCTTGGGGCAAGAACGATAGCCATGTCCTTGCTCCCCACACTTGAAACACTTATGGTCCTTGCGAAAAGCTTCAAGCTCTTCAGGAGAGAGTTTGTTTTTACCTTTGTAAACTCCCTTCTCCTTGGACCGATTGTTGTTGTTGTTATTGTTGTTGTTGGAAGTGCCTTGGGAATTATTTTGAGCATTGGATTTCCCCTTTGCATCATTTTTATCTTTGTTTTCCATGGGCTTGACATTACGTCTAGCCCCTTGATGGAAATTGATGCGTGAAGCAACCATGGTGTGGTGGATTACTTCGGTAATAGTACCGGGCCGTTGAGAGTTGATGTATTCGGCCATCTCTTCAGGTAATCCCGCACAGAATTGCTGTCTTTTCTTGGCAAAGTCTATCTTTTGAAAGACGGTAGCTTTGAGATGTAAATCCCAAAACTTGTCTACATACTTGTTGATAGACTCATGAGAGAGAAGCTTCAAGCCGCGCCATTCGGTAAGAACTTTATCTTTAGTATCACTTGGAAGAAATTGCTTCATGATGGAAACTCGTAGAGTTTTCCATGTCTTTGGGGCTTCTCCATTGCCACGAAGGCTAGCCCACCATTGACAACCTGATTTTTGGAAGTGCATAGCTACATGGCGTAGCTTGGAGGACTCTGTGAAGCCCTCGTCCCCAAAGGCCGCATCAAATTGCTGGATGAAGGCTAACACTTTGTCGGTAGCACCAAAGGTGCCATCATAGGTGAGAAAAGAGATACTCTTTCCTCCCACCTTGAACTTCTTTAGCTTTTGTGACCTTCGCCATGCAGAAAATGATTTGCGATGTCCTCCCCTCTTGTATTCTCTAGGAGAATAGCCATAACTTTCATCGGAAGAGGAGGAAGGTGAAGAAGAAGGAGAAGAGGGTGACCTCTTCCTAGTCCTTTTCTTCCTTTGTTTCCTCTCTTTCCTTTCAGAGTGATGAGGAGAAGGACTATGGGTTGCTCTTTTCCTCTTGGAAGGAGTAGGCGATCGTCTAGACCGCCGTCTTTGTGGAGCCACATCTTCAGAAGAACTTAGACTGTCATTGCTTTCTTTCTCTTTGGATTCCTCCTCTCGAATGGGAGAGAGTCTTCTTTTGGGGGTCTCTTCAAGAGACCTCCTAAGCTCTCTCTCCTCTGGGAGAGGAAGGGAAATTCCATAAGCACGAAGTTGTTGAGTAACTTCGGCTTGCAAAACAGGGTTGCCCATAGCTTGTTGCACTTAGTGTCGAGATAATTCACAAACATGGGAGCATCATCATTAGCACCTTCATGTGCAAAATCAAAGCTATCAATGTTCATTATACTCTCTTGATTATTGTCAGCCATGTTAACAAAATTTATGTTTATACTTAGTGTATGCTTTGGCAATACAAAACCTTAGTTTCCACTCCTATTAGCCTTTGAAAATCGTCTCTTAAGTATCTACACCCACGGCTCAAAGTGGTTAATTATAGAGAGTAGAGGAGTAGGTCTAACATAGCAGAGTTGCCCAGGGCTAGCTCCTTTCGGACTTCTTATAGCTCAATAATGGTAAAGCCGTAGGCAAGTCTAAAATGACTCCATTCTTAAGTCCAAAGCTCCCAAGGTGTGCACCATCCCCCACATAGTGGGCTCAACAAAACCGATATTAGATCCCAGTTCCACTTACTCTATTATAATTAACAACATCAACCATTTATAGGCTACTTAAGGACCTCTCTTCTTAAGCAAGAAAAGAGAAACCAAATGCTCTGATACCAATGTAATGGAATTTGCCTATTCAATTTGAGAGTAGCGGAATTTAATGAGAGTACTTTCAAGAAATGATTTTGTGAGCATAGTGGGTTGACATAATTGAAGATAGCAACATAATCATAGCAATTAGTTAACTTGGCATAGACAATACTTTTGCAAGAGAGAGAATTTAGAGAACATGACAACAGTTGAGGACCGGATTTATGTGGAGCCGGTCCCCCCTCCAATAGGCATTTGTAGTATGATTTCTCCCATAAAGAGAGACTTGTTACAATACATTCTTTGTGTTCCTTGTGACCTAGGTGAAGCAATGAAGATGGAAAGCTTCATGCATCACCATCATAGCATAACCTAAACTTGAAGAAAGCTTTAACTATACCAAGCCTCAGTCCCAAGACCTCAAACACCTTCTAAGGTGGAGAGAGCTAGCAGGGAATGAGGGTAGGGAAGAGGAAGAAGAAACATTTCATACGAGAAAGAGCTAGTTCCTCACTTATCATAACTCTTGTGCTAGCATACATAATAGCATAGTAATGAAGAAGAAATAGATGGCAAGCTCAAGCATTGAAGCATGGCTCTTGGATGGATTTGCACTCCATAGCCAAGAGTGTTGGTGTAGGCTCTCAACCTCTACTTGCTTGGAGAAAGAGAGGGAGCTCTTGCACTTTGCATAGTACACAATAATAGTGTTTGTGAGTGTGTGTGGGTGAGTATACCCCCTAAGCTCCCCCCTAGCTTGCTTGGGTCGACCCCCCCTTGTAGCTCATGCTTGAAGCTCATTGGACCCCTCCAGGCCTAGCCAATCACAAGCAGGAGCCATTACAAGCAACAGGGATAGCCTTGGGACAAGTGTCCCCCTTTCCCCTTTGAGAGAGAGGACTTGATAAATGCAAAATCAATTAATTAAATATCTTTTATTATCATTGGACCCCTTGGGTGGCCAACCAATAGGTTTCAGGCACACCATGAGGGCAACATGAGTAGGAACTTGACGAGTGTCATTGCTGCCTCTTCAAGATGGGGCTTCCCTTGTGTGTGTGTGTGTGTGTGTGTGTGTGTGTGTGTGTGTGTGTGTGTGTGTGTGTGTGTGTGTGTGTGTGTGTGTCTCTCTCATCCCCCCCCCCCTTGTAGGCTCGCCCCCCTCCTTGTAGGGATCTTTTTGACTTTGGATGAGCAAGCCCCTTAGTCATCAAGCATGACTAAGTACTTGAAGTAGGGGGTGTTCCCACAAGCATCTCAGGCAAGCTTCTCAAGGCACCTCAAGCACCTTAATCATGCACCAAGTCAAGCACCTCAAGCATGGAGCCAGTCAAGCACCTCAAGCATCTTAATCAAGCACCTCAAGCAGGACAAGCACCTCAAGCACGACAAGCACCTCGAGTTTGGGCCGGGTTCCCACCTCAAGCTCAGCCCTAGCTTACCTAAGGTCAAAGGACTTTTACACACATTATTGGAGGTCTTCAATGAAGCTAACCCTAAGGTCTTATGCTCCATTGGTTAGCCTTGCTCTTGATAGACCATCTCCCATTTGGGACCCTTTTCTATTGGCCCCGTGTTGAGATAGATCTATAAGCACATATCTATATCTTAACACTTGCTCCCGTTTATTCTCCCACATTAAGTGATCAATTTAATATGAGAAAATCATTTGGGTTGGTTAGATATTAGATTTTATGACACCCAACTCAAAACTTATTTGAAAATTGGAATATCCAACTCTATTCTAAGATATCCCTACGTCATCAATTTAGATTGGCCACCATGGTTATTGATTTTGTTAGTCATGAGCTTCCCCACTACCGCTACCATATGGGGATCTCACATCTCTCTCCCCCCTGCTCTCTCTCTCTCTCTCTCTCTCTCTCTCTCTCTCTCTCTCTCTCTCTCTCTCTTGTTAAAAGATTAAAAAATATCATAGAGAAAAAGCTAATAAATCAATGCCTTGAACCAATTACAACAAGGGCATATAAATTGATATCTCAATCATGATACAAGGGAACATAACACTATACATAAGTACTTCAGCCACATCGAGTGTGTCCTATGAATGGGCCAAGGATGAGTCCAGGTCAATATAAAATATAAAACAAAGCTTGGAATACACATCAGATATTCACCCCATATTCATGAAAAAAAACATTTCCAAAGGACAGTTGTGTGTATGGATTTCTTGGCCACCTTGAAGTGTGATTCCCAAAATGATATACATTGTCGCATCCAAGCATCAAGCACCTTTTACAACCTTTGGTTACTCATCCTCTTCATCCTTGATGTTTAGATGGGGCTTTCCCATACTGATTATACTTGATTTTGTTTTTCAATAACATTTTTCGAATAAAATGCTCCAGATCAGAACCGATCATTTGAAGCATATATCCTGCTAGGTCTGCACAAGCATAATGATCGACAAGTGATTTAAACTCCTTGAAAACCTTCTACGCTTTTTTCTCATGCCAGTCAAATTCATCATTAGGGTCAAGAATAAGGTTGTTTGAGTCTAGTTCATGTTGGCCATCTCCAGATCTATGTAGGCTACATAGATACGAATATGGCGGGTGATGCTACTAAGCCAATATCCTCCATCTTTATATGTCATGCCTTTGGTGACAATGTCGCCCATAGTTCTCACCCCCATCACCTTGCTAACCCTTTGAGTTGGCATATGTACCATTTGTGTATTTGTGGATGGTCCTGTTTTTTCGAAGAAAAGAGATCATGTCCACAATTTTGAGCTTGTACCGCTCAAACCCGTAATAGCTGCCCTTTCTACCATAGCCAACACCACCCAATCTCATGGGTGAGTGAGTCAGGGGAATCAATGAATGGCCAACTCGCATCCTTCGTAAAAGTCTCTCCATTTTCTCTCTCTCTCAAAAACAAAAAAAAACTCATAAAACAGTCTGCATCAAAGCAGAGTGTTTCATGAGGTTTTTTTTTATTAATGGAGGATTTTTGGACCATGTCAACTATCTCGCTCTCTCGCTCTCTCTCTCTCTCTCTCGCGCATTTGGTGAATTGCAATTATCTGCATATATTATATTGGATCTCTTGCTACAGCAAGGGTTTCTTTCTACCAAGAATTTTAAAAAAAACTCTTGAAACAATCCGCATTGGTGCGAACTGTTTCAGGAGGTTTTTTAGGTTTTTAGTAGAGAGAGAGAGAGAGAGAGAACATGCATGACCAACAAACTTTGTGTAATCTCTGCCCTGATTGGCCCACAAATGCAATCGCACAAGCCGAGTCTCTCTATTACAAGCTCCTAGGCGGACTTGCTCTCAGAAGGGCTTGCTATGGTGTGTTGAGGTTTGTTATGGAGAGCGGTGCAAAAGGTTGTGAGGTCATTGTTAGTGGCAAGCTTAGAGCCCAATGGGTGAACTCATCTGGGCACCTTGTGAACTCGTATATCGAATATACGGCACCTCTCAGCTCTGCTCCATTCTGTTATCACAGACAAGCACCCCTTTTTTCTTTGGCAACTCAAGCTCGTTTTCCTAGTTGGCGGCACTTCAATGCAGTCTTTGTTTTTGGCATCCTCCCCTCTCGTTGACTCTCCATGACCAAGGCACATGTGACGCTCCAGTTGTCTCCAGCCAACCCCACAAGAGATAACATTCAATTTTTGTCACCTGGAGGTCACCTCCTTTTAAGAAAGGGTGTCTTCGGCATCAAACTCAAGATAGTGTTGGATCCCAAGGGTAAGCTCAAACATGCCATCCCTCTGACGGAGACAGAGACAGACTCGTCCCAAAGTCTTGGTTGGTAAAGAAGAGCCGGTACACGAGATTCAGGTGGCCTAACCAAGGATCGCAATGTAATTATATGGTTTGAAGTTTTGATTGGGAGAGATGGCTGTTTCACACGAGACAACGTTGCAACCTGCCAATTAGTCCATCCATGAGAGAAACACTAGCACCATGTCGACATGGAGAGCTGCCACCAGTCTAAGGTTTAGGATTTTGCTAGTGGCTTACATGGAGATCTGCTGCCCTCCGCCTTTAAAAGATGCCTTGAGAAACAAAGATGCATCAGTGGATAGTCCCTAGACATTGTGTGAGAGAGAGGGAGAGAGAGAAAGTGTTTTGGAAGCACGTGGAGAGAGACAAGCAAGATTACCAACCTAAAAATAGCGTATCTCCTTTTGAATTTTTAGAATTGCACACATACTACCAAAACTAAAACATACCTCCATAAATAGTCCTTGTCGAGTTGTTTCAAGAGGTTTTTTAAGTTTTTTGGGGTTTTTTGGAGGTCGTTACCATGCCCTGTGTGTGTGTGTGTGTAGCGATGCCATGCGCTCCAAAGAGGCATCTTTGTGAGAAAGTCGCTCGGTTTTTTTTTTTGCTCGAGAATGTTCGCTTGCCATTTGGTAAGACTCCAAGATCTAGGTGGAATATGCAAACACTTCAATGTATCCACCTTTTGTAGGGCAAGGTGATCGTATATTTGTAATTCTAGAATGTATTTGTCCTTTTTAGATAGGCTCATTTAGAGCTATCATTATATATTAATAGTAGCTCCAATTGGACCACGCTAACAAGCGTAGGGTGTGATTGCTTCATCCAAGAACTACTAGTCTTTTCTAGGTTCATTTATCCAACATCTTTCTATGTGCATGTCCATCTTCCCCATAATTGCTCCGTGCATACACTAACTCTCTTAATGTCTTGATTTAGGCAAAGAAATCTCTCTCTCTCTCTCTCTCTCTCTCTCTCTCTACCCACCAAGAGGGCAAACATACCATAGCTTAGTTATGCATGTGAGCACGCATGTGTGTGCTCATGCTCACGTGCATCTACACGTGCACATTTACTGTAACACAAGATGGGCTACAAAAGCAACCCGACTGCAGTACATGAGAGGTGGCTTAAGCAATGTCATGGATATTTTTACAAGATTGTACCACGACAATTCTCTTTGGTGAATGTGTGAAGGTAACATAAAAGAGAAGGACAAACAGTGCATGATAGTCAAAAAGTTTTGTGTTTTTCAAAAGTAGACTCGAGCTAAGAGAGATAGTCTATTGTGAGAAAGAGATAGAAATTGAGCAAAAATTGATTTCTTAACGTTTAAAGATGAATGAAAGAAATCTTGTAAAGATAGATTGTTTAATGTATAACAAGAACATGATTCTAGCCATATTGGTATGTCCTTCTTTTTTGATTGGGATAAAATCATTAGGTTGAGTTTAAGTAGAATCTGTGTTCAAGAAAGGATTGCCTCAGCTTAGGCTTGTGCTGGTTGAAAATGGAGACTACCTGGTTGTAAACCATGGTAAAGGGAAGAAAAAGTGGTGAAATATGTGAGAAAATAGTTCAAAAATCCTTTAAATTTTATATTTATGCTAGTATTTCCAGTTCGCTTCTTTGTGGGAAGGAAACTCAGTCAACGGCCACTTAATAAAAAAGACTTTCCTGAATATTGACTAGAATTAAGCTATAGAATGTAAGAAAATTCAAGCCATGTGAAGTTGTGAAATGAAATGTGAACAACAAAAGATGCGATTGAACAGCAAGATGGGCGTAGGTGGCAAGAGCGAGGATGTGGCAGCTAAGGAGTGCACAGGCGTGGACAGGTGGCGAGTGCAAGGCCAGGTAGAGAGGTGTGATAGTTGAGAAGTGCACAGGCTCTATTGTAGACATGCCCTTCTCATTTTCACGAGAAGAGACATGGTTGTTTTTTTACTATTAATATTGTGCTAATTCCAGCACCGACGATGGCCTGACTTGATGGTTAGGGCACGCAACTCCTCTCCTTACCCGGCCACCAGAGTTCAAATCCGCTTTTGCTTTAACTTGAGGTGATTGATGTGAGGAATCTACGAAGAGGAAAGGTTGGGAGTTGAGGAATCTTGGTGTCAAAAAAAGTTGGAAGTTGCCAGTCTCCCCAAAGAGGAAGAAACCAAATGAGCTAGAAATTAAATTGGCCACAATACATTAAGTCTCCCCAATCTAGAAAAAATCAAAAACATTTTAAGTGCATAAGTGAAGAGTGAGTTTAAGAAACAAAAGATTTTTTGTGTCCATATATAAAAAGGTAGCAGACTTCCCCAAAAGGGTAAGGGCTTAGTGATGCCTCCCCTTTTTGCTAACGAAAAACGATGTTATTTTAGAAAAGGCACAATTTTTTAATTGGTTAAAGCACTACTTTTATTGTGAGAAGATCGTGACAATCTAAATCATGATAGTATGCTCCATTTCCCCAAATGACCTAGAGGTTGCTAATTAGTGCCTAGAGACCCTATTCAGAGACGATGTGACGAACTAGTTGGTGATAGACGAGATGTCCCAAGATATGGATGAGACAAGCATCTGCATGTTACAGCATACATCCATGGTGGGCCTAGTAAGAGCAGCTGGAAGAAGTTTGTGGAAGCTTGGCCTCGAGTCCTCTCAACATACAGTGGGGCAAACCTTTGCACACACTCTCCCCATCTTCCCTTGTCTGCCATGGTGAGTATCCCTCTTCAATTTTTGCATGGGAAAGAGTCCACGGCTCCTCATGCAGAGCTATTCTATAAAACACTAGAGCAGCTGTGGAGATTGAAACTTCTATTTCCGCATTGGAGAGAGTCCCCTTGACCTCCTCCTTCTTACTGTGGTGCATGTGGCTATTCATGATTCCGCTCTTCCCCATGACCTCCTCCTTCTTACTGTGGTGCTGCCACAAGGAGCTTTGGACCAACTCCCATGTAGCAAAAAATATAATATAGCTAGATGTTTGCTAGCTTAAAATAGCAAGAGTGCAAACTAGCAAGTGTGAGAATTTGCTAGATATTAAAGTAGCAAGTCTCTCACTATATGGTAAGTGACTTACCACATATCAAGTGCACATTTCCTACATGGCAAGTGTATGGTAAGTCAATGACCACATAGTGAGAAATTACTAGTTAGATCCCAACTAGAAAATTCTCTCAATTGCTAGTTTGCACTCCTAGTTTCATCTAGCAATAATCTAGCTAATTGGAAGGTAATTTTCAAGCGTTCGACGGGGAGTTTGAAGCCCTTTGGGGAAAAATTATAAAGGTGGTTGATTGTTTCATAAAATGTTGGTTTTTTACAGTTAAGGAAATTTATGGATTTCCTACATGAGGAGGTTTGAGACAAAGTGGTGATAGATGGCCTTGTGTTGTATGAACAAGTGGTGCCTTTAACAAGAGGATGGACTAAGAAGAGTTAGAGGAAGTGACAAGTGGGGCAGCTATGGTCAAATCAAGTGATGCTAAAGCAGATGGACGTGGTGGAAGTCAAGCCAAAGTCGGTGCAAAGGGATTTGCCTATGTGAGAGGAACCGAGGTTTCTTTGGTTGCAAAGAGATGGAGCGGTTTATATGCCCAAGATACGAGTTAGAGGGGCTCCAACCTTCAAAGAAATGTTGGTGGTTACAGATCAGGCAAAAGATGCACGGACAAGTCCAGGTATGATTGGTCAAGCTCCATTGGTGTGTCTAGAGATCAAAAGATAAATTTTGCAAATGAGGTTGAAGTCTGGATGAGATACAAAAGGGGATGTAGAAGCAAGTGATAGCAGTTCTCTTGATGCTGATATGACTTGGGAGACTGATTCATCCCATTCAAGGTATGAGGAGTTTGATCTCTTGCATGTGGGTAGAGATATGGTAAGTATTTATGAGGAGCAAGGAGAAGCACAAGCCAATATGTTGGACATGGGCTAAGTAGAGAAGTCCATACCTACGGATGGGTACATGCATGTGAAGATTATGTGCGATATTGTGCTTATAACGTTAGGGTTGTGTTGGAGTGTGCCACGATGGTGCAACAGGTGTGGAGCTTTGCAAGGAAGAATAGAGTAGTTTCAACTATGGAAGAAGAGAAGGTGGATAGTTCGGTGTGGAGTGATTTTATTTCTTCTTTGTCTGAGCATGTAGTGATCGAATAGCTGCTTGAAGAGCAAGCACATCCTCCTTGTTGGGAGCAAAAACTATCCACAATTGAAAAAGAATCTCCTTCACCCTATCAAAGGCTACTTGTGTATCTTCAACCCATTGGAAGCCATGAACCTGTTGACTCAGTTTTTGAAGAGAATACACATATTGTGAAAGCAGCCAAAAAAAACTAGACAAATACTTCAACTTGTGCACAAAATGAATCCAAACCTTTCACATTGGTGAAAGGTTCCATCAAAACCAAAGCTTTCACCTTCTTTGTATTAGCTTCTATGCCGTTTTGCGAGACCACATGACCCAACCAATGAGCCTATAGTTGTGCCCACTTACATTTCTTGGGATTCAACCAATCACCCTCTTCATCTAACCTTTGAAAGCATAGCTTTAAATGATCAACCCTTGAACTATAGCATCCAATATCATCTATAAAAACTCCAATAAGCTTACCCAAATATGGCCCAAATACCATGTTCATTTAATCTTAGAAAGGTACATAGGCATTAACCAATCAAAAGGGAATCATGTGGTAAGAAAAGTAGCCCCATGGAAAAATGAAAGTAGTCTTCAAAAGAAATGCCAATCTTGAAGTACCCTGAGAAGCTATCCGTAATTGAATACCTCTCATGCCTTGCAACTTGGTTCAAAATTTCATCATGAAATGGCAAGGGATAATGGTTCCGCTTCATAGCAACATTCAATGGCTTAATTTACACACACTCTCCACTTTCCGCTCTTCTTGGGTGTAATGACCGCCACAGGAGAAACCCACTCTGACTCTTGCATTGGATAAATAGTACCTGCTTCAAGCAGCTTGTTGATTTCCTACTATGAAGACTCCTTTTGAATCTCCCCCCATCTTTGCAACTTCACTCTGTATCTTCCTTCCCTTTAGTCAATCGAAAAATCCCAATTTCTTAATCCAACCTTTCTTTAAACTTACTTATTTCATTTTTCCTTTTTAGTATTTGATGTATTATAATGTTTACACTTTTTGTCTATCTTTTCTACTCTATTTTTTTAAACTTAACATAAAAAAAATTCAAACAGTTTTGCATTATAGCTTAACACTAATTAAACATCTTCCAAACATTCTCACTCTATCATTACACACTAGTGATCATTAAACATTAATCTACACTAGTCCATCTTTTCCTCCCTCTCTTTCTCTCTCTCTCTCTCTCTCTCTCTCTCTCTCTCTCTCTCTCTCTCTCTCTCTCTCTCTCTCTCTCTCTCTCTCTCACACACACACACACACACACACACACACACACACACACACACTCACTCACTCACTCACACTCAGGCACACATCTACATTAATCACACATGAATTTTTAGTTTTTTCTCTCTTTTACTAATCATTATTATTTTAAATTATTTCTTTTGTCTTTTGTTTCACTAGTGAAAATTTAGCTTTGGTTCAATCTACTAACTATTCATTTTTAGGCAACATGTGAATTCTTAAAGATTTTTGAATCAATATATCTCTCATTCATGTGTGTGCAGAGGAGTTGGGATGGACGTGGCCCTTTGAATGGATTGGAGCATGAGCGATGGCTCAAGGACAAACTCCATTGCTCGTGTGCCAAGTGAAAAAGTGTAATTCCCCACTTGTAGTGCATTGCCTTGGATCATGTAGTTAATGAGGGGCGTTTTATATCACACAGAAAAGCACTCATGTTCATGGCGACACCCTTCTCCCCTTGCTTGACAATGCTCCCCATTGGTTTGTTATCAGTGGAGGTGGGAAGACATGCAAGAATAAAAGATAACCACAAGAGCCGGTGAGTGAAGGCATGGAACCTAGTGATTGTGGCACTAGCTCTACTTTGACATCTTCTTCACATGCCTATCAGAGTCACTTTGAGTTTAAGAATGAGTGCATGATTGACATTGTTGATGAGTTGTTGGCACATGAAGCCAACATATTGTATGTTTTCTAGATCTCATTAGCACCGAGTGGATCCATGAGAGAATAATCGAAGCAAAGGCACACGAAGAAGACATCGCCACCAAAGAATGGTAGTATGCATGAGGTTGCATACCAAAGATAGAGTACTCATACATCTAAAGCATTTTGTATTTTTTACTTGATTTTATCATTATAATTGATTGTATACTTTCTTCTATTCATCAATAGTGTCTTTCCTTTAGCTCTATGTGGCAAAAGGGTCAATATTTTCATGCACCCCATCTTGAGGAGTGTCAAACCATCATGTGGATTGTGGCATCATGGGCAACTTTAACATAGATACTGATGAGGCCAAGTACTGTGGGACTATTGAAAGGATAGTAAAGGTCAATTTTAGAACATTTCATACCCTCATCTTTGAGTGCAAGTGGTTTGCAAAAGTGTCTAGATGCCATGAGAATGGAATCTACATGATGAATTGTAGTGCGCATCACACAGGGAGGTATGGCAGCTTAGCTTTTCCATGGAGACTATCTTTGACCCTCTCCCACCTACTACTTTGGATGAGGAAGAGATCGAGGGGAGAGAGATTGATGAATCAAATTCCACTGCCATTCTTAGCGAGAAGGATGATTTCCATGATGATGCTGATGAGATGGAAGATGATGAAGCCAACACATCTACAAGTCATGATTCAATTCCTATCTTTTTTTATTTAGGAGCCATGGTGTTAGCAGGCTGCCGTGATAGTGGTCTATAGCATTTCTATGTGGCACTAACATACTAATGTCAATACTCAGGGAAGTGACTTGGATGGGACACAAAGACTCTTTGAGGTGTCAATCCTCAAGAAGTAAACCTAACAAGCAAATGCATCAACAACAAGAAAATCTTCCATTCTCATATCAGAAAATTTTCCTATATCCTATCTCACCACTCTAGGTCATCACACCATTTCAATGAATAAACGGACTTGGATAGCCATGAAACTTTAAGGGAAGCTATATTAGGTATAAGTGGAGAAGTTTACAATGTCTGGTAACAATATGATAAGGTACCAAAATTTGATCCATCATTTACCAGGTCACCAAAATTGCAATAGAATAGCCCAAACAGGTCACTCTAAGGTCTGATAACACTCTCCTATGGTCAAAATTTCAAAAAACAATGATTTAAGAACTCATAACTTAAGATAAGACTCATAGATGCATAGTTGCAAACCACAACAATACTTGACATGCTTACACTTGAATGAAAGATCGCGAGATAAGAAACACAATGTATTTTTTGGAATCAAATTTGGATTACCCAATCGTGAGAAAAGTTGATTACAAATCCGAGTAGAGTAGACGCTTGAAAGTATGTACAACAAAAGATCTTCTTTTCCAAGATAGCGTCAATAATGTGATCAAACTAAGGCTTTTGACCTTTATACCTAGGGATTTCAAAATGGTCAACAGCCGACTACTTTGTCTTTGAGTACATAATCAAATAGTACATCTTACATGTTTACAGCTTTCATATCAAAATACATGGGCTCATTTACAAGGTTCCCAAAAATGATAAAATACAATATATCAAAAAAGTGGCTCTTGATAGTGTATCCAGCTAGGAGGGTTCCCGTAAGCTACATTGGCCAAACATCCCCCCCTTCCTAGCCGCTATGCATCCTTGTGCAAGTCGGAGAAGATCTTCAATAGTCAAATTGGCATTTGTTCAAGGACTTGATGACTTTATTGAACTTGGCTACCTTGGCTATTATGTTTGCTTTGACTCATAAATCCCTGAGAGGGTTATTTAGTAATATTATTTGGTAAGTTATGTGGCGGGCTTGAAGCTCCATTGTGATTGGGTTGTAGATGTTTGAGTCCATCTCAAAAAACCCTGCCATGAATGCCGCCTCAAATGTCTACATGTAGTGCAAGGGCAAAAACATGATCTTGGAATACATTCCAATGTTCACACTCATTTTGAGGGTGCTTCTGTCTCCAAGTTTCAATTGATTCCATCAGTCCCTTGTAGGAAGACCTCTCATGGGTGCTCTGATTTGTCTATATCATCAATATCTTAGATGCAAATTAGAATTATTTTGTCTATCTTTCATGCCATCTAACATGTCAAATTTGGCACATCTCATAGCATTTTGATGGTAGCTTTGAGTGTATGTAATATAAGATTTGGTGGATTTGTGGTTATATGCAAGTTTAACAATAACAAGGTAGTTTAGCACTAGTGGTCTCGTGCTCTTCCACACTACATATGTCTCCTAGGATTGCCTTCTTGGGATAGGACAATAGGTTGTGTAATTCGTGAATGTTGGGGAGCATTTTTGTAAGAGGTCTCATCTTGCGGAAGCTTGTAAAACCACTTCTTTTGTCTGGATCTTTAGGATGAGTAGCACCTGTTCCTTGGTAATTGCCACTCCTTCATAGTTTCCTTGCGCATTGAGCTCGAGAGATAGAAGTAGCTTCTTTCTCTATAGGTTATTCTCTTGGTTCATGAGTGGCAGCGCTAGCATTTCATGGTCAAAGTTTTTAATCTATTCATCAGTTTGAGCTCATACATCATGTATTCCTTGTTAATCCCTCTAACATGTCTATCAGTCACTGCCTCAGATTCTCTTGAGCTTCCACTGATTGCGTTTCTTCTTCTAGATTTTGCATGACTCCAATACTTGATGTATCAGGCATGTTTGTTAAGGGTGACTGATCATCATTTTTCAACTCAATGTACTATGTTTGGGTGATTGGTACATGTGCTGGTGATTTTAAAGTGTCATCCAAATCCACAACTTTAGCATGTAGCTCTTTAGCATACACTTCAGCTTAGGTAGTCAAATTTGATTTGGCTTTGTCCAGCTATTCCTACAATTCCTTGATCTGCTTCTCTTTCTTGGCATTATTCATGAGCTGGAAAGAGAAGTTAGAAGCTGGACACACCCCACGGCATCTAACTACTCGGAGGACTATTATTTTTGTAATTATTCATTCATTAAGGAAAACCCGATTTTTCACCTTGTAATTATTGGGACTTACAGAAGTTTCCAGATTGTATCCCAGTTTTGATAGTTAGATTGAGTAGATGGTTGATTTTGTAACTTTAGGGTTTGAGAAGTTGTAAGGTATATATACCATTTTTTGACCTTAATGAAAAACCTTTTGTCATTTTAAAAACAAGTTGGAAGTCTGTGAGTGAGTGTACTGTGTACGAGAGAGAGAGTGTGAGCTTTGTCTTGACGATACGTGTGCCTCGGTGGTCGAAATCGAGTGCGGAGAAGTGCAGCGTGTCGCCCCCAACTAGAGCTACGCGCCAATACCAACATTGCGCGCGTACGGTCCAGCTTTGCGAGCTCCTTCTACGAGCTTCATCGGTTGTTTGGGTGAGCATACGTTGTCCGATTTTGCATTGCAACATATCCACACGTTCACATTGAGTAGAACTACACATTAGGCACTTTAGATTTCGGAAACGAAGACCTGCAGATTTTGGCTAGACATCCTACGTGTTTCTGCACCGGGTGTTTTGGGTCGGGATTTTGGTTCATAAACCTTAAGGAGAGTGACCTATTGGTATTAGTAGGGTCTCCTTCAAGTTCTATGGTGTTTTGAGATTGTTTGATGGGTGTTCGGCTCTAGAAAGCATTGTAGGAAGTTTCTTCTCTTGCACTCATGAAGGCTGTGACTTAGACAATTGGTAGAGACCTCTGTAGGAATTAGTTAGGAGTCGGTCGAGTGTAGGTTGACACCTTATACTTTCTTCCACGCACCTGCAGGTTGAGCTTTGTCCTTAGCTGACATTACATGTTAGGTGAGTTCTCGCTGTGCTGACGTTCGTCGCGGCATATCCGTCCAACATTGGCGCCGCTGCCGGGGACGAAAACCTTAGGTAGGTGACCGAGACTAATCCTTGAGGATTGGGATTTTTTGCTTGCCAACAGTCTCGCTTTACATTTAGATAGGATCAGAGGGTGGAGGACTCTCTAGGTCTTAGAGGGAGTCTAGGAAGCGTGTGTCTGGCCTAGATCCTTTGACTTAGGTAGACGAGGTTGACTTAGGTATTTTTAGGTAGTAGTCGATTCCTAGAGTAGGAGTTGGAGTGGTAGAAGCGGTGAGAGGAGAGCTTGAGAGTCCGGAGAGGCCAAAAAGCAACCAAAAACACCATTATCACCATTTCACACGATAGGTAGGAGTAGAGTAAGTAGGACATCATGATTCAGGATCTAGAGCATTTCATGCATGTACACTTGCTTGGTAGAATCATTACAAGTTTGTAAAAGACGCAAAAAGACGCAAAAGTGTGTTTGAAAGCCTAATTGAAGTCTAAAAGTTACTGTGAGTGTTTCTGATAGATCTACAGAGCATCATGAGCATTCCTGTCAGAAAAAAAAAAACTTTAATTTTAAGCAGAAGACATCCTACGCGTAGGATGTCTGCAGGCTAATCTGGGAGGAATTTTGGGATTTTAAGTTGACCAGTGTGTTCAAAAGGTAGGGTTTACCCTAATTTCAACTGGAAAGTGAAAATTTGGCCATATCTTGACAGAATAAGGCCAGGTAGACTGAAATTGCCAGACATCCTACCCAAATAGTGCCAAAACAGTATTTTGAGACCAAAACCATAAGATGGTTGCATGAGCATGTCTTGCATGATATATTGAGTGACTGAAAGGGGTTTCACCTCATTTGGGGTAAGAAAATTGGATTCAAAGCGGACTTTAGCACTTTTGACTCAAAAAGCAAAAACAGCTGAAATTTGGGACTTTTGACATCCAAAACAAAATCTAAACATACCACTAGGTTACTGACATCAAAGGGAAGCTATGGGACAAATCTGGGATCAAACAGGCCAAAAAGACATCCTACGCGTCGGATGTCTTTTGAGTGATTTGGGACTCCAAATTGAATTCTGAGTATACCAAAGTGATCAGCAACTCAAGGGGGGCCTGGGCTTTGAGTTTGAAGCCATTCTGAAGAAATAGACATCCTACGCATAGGATGTCTAATGCAAGAAATTGAAGCCATACTTTGACTTTGAGCATAGTAAGGTGTTATATAGCCTAAGGCAAGCCTCCTAGTCAATTTTGGTCCAATTTGGAGTTGATGAGACTGATCACTACCATCAACAGGCCGTCGAAACAGATTTCTAACTCATTGACCAGCTAATAGGTGTCCAAATCAAAAAGTAAAAGCAGTTGTAAGCTCAGCACAACAAGAGGGAACAACAGTGCAAAAATCTAGGCAAAACACAGCAGGAGACATCCTACGCGTAGTATGTCTATTAGGGCATAATGCAAAGAAAATTTGACTTGGCATAGACAATGAGGTCTTAAGGGTTCCAGAACTTCTTTCAGAAGTGAATTTGGACCTTGTTTGCCCATTTGACGAAGCAAAAGACTGAATTCAGACTTTTTCGCATAAATTGACCAACAACGGAGGGTAGTACAGTTTCAGATTAGCAAACCTAATCCAGAACATCAGCAGTGTATAAAATACAGTAGTGGTTGAGATTAACTCTCCAGTTATACCAATCATTACTAAGATAACCTCTAGCAGATAAATGCTTTGATTCGATTGCCGAAATTAAAACGCTTGTGAACAGGTATATTCAGCAACAGAGCAAGAAGTTGTGTAGAAACTGACCCATTTCCAGGTGAGTGGTTGAATTTGTGATAAATTGCATTGATAAGTTTGATGAATTTAAGATCAGGAAGATACATTGTTAGAGACAAGAAAGTGACAGGTGACCAAGGTAGCTTAGTGTCCACAGAAGAGAGTGTAACTCAAGCAAGGCTAGATCCTCTAGCACCGATTATTGAGGAAGGTAGTGATACTAACACTTCGTCAAACAAATCTTTCTTCATGATGGGTAGTCAACAGCCAGTAGGTTTCACCTGTGATGGACCTATGCGAAGAGGAAGCATCTCCCAAAATCCTTTGAATGATTCCAGGCTCACGGAGATCTTCTTGGAGGGAACAAACTCGAGAGGAGCCCTAGTCTATTCAGACTATCGAGGCCGCAAGTGCATTTGTATCGAAGAGAGGCCAGCTCAAAGATTGGAGATAATCCGAGTGTATGATGATGGAGATAGGGTCTTGAGACGAAAAGGGGAACCACTATTTAATGGTTAGTAACCCTGAAGATTACAACAGATATGGAGATAACGTGGCAAAAGGAAAAATGGTTTCACAAACTCAAGAACCGCCACCAAACATTGATCGGACCGGAGCTATATTTATGTATGATAAGAAAACAACCAGGGTTCCAACTTATAATGAGAATGTGGGAATCTACAAACATGAGAGCGAGGGTATAGTCTCTTACTTTCGCAGCAAAGAACCATACGTAAACGAATTAATCAAAGACAAGGTTCTTTACTTATTTTCTTATGAAACTGCTACGGGGAAGGGCATAGTTTTTGTTGATAGATACGGGCAAGAATACCAACATATTCTCCCAGAGGAAGTAGAGAGAACGATAGGCCCAGGAGCATCAGCATATGTCCCTGAGGAAGTGCCAAGAGCCGCCCACACCCCAAGAAAGTCAACGAATCCTTTTTCAGATGAGTATGACACTACTTCACATTCCACCCGACCGCAAGCATTCAACAACCAAGACTAACCAGCAAACCAGCCATCATTGCAGGCATGGCTTCGACAGAGTGCAACAATGGAACCAGACCGAAACCGAGATGGTTATCAAGCCGCACGAGGTCTCAGGGATTTGCAAGAACCACCACTCTATTCAAGGTATCAGGCAAAGAGTAAGCCAAAGACTCAAGGGTCAACAAAGCCTGGAGGACCACCCATGGAACGAGTTCGAAGAGAAGAACCACCTCCAGCGAGAACCGTTAGACATTATGGCTTAGGAGCACCATTGGGAGAGGAACCAACCTATTACAGAAGGCCTCAGGAAGTGTATCGACTGGGATGGGGTGATCCAATGATGAGGTTTGTAGACCATCGAAGAATTAGACCCTCTCAAGTTCAAAAATGGGTAAACAAGAAATACACAGGAAGCAGATACCCAAGAGATCATGTAGCAGCCTTTGTGCGTGTAATTAGAGCCAAAGAGGTGTTATATTTTCCCACCCAATTTGCAGGGTTTGGACTAACCCTAGAGGAAGATGCTGCCACCTGGTTTGACTCTGTAGAGCGTAGAGACTTTGAGTCGATGGAGGAAGTGTTTGACGAGTTTATTGAGGAATTCTCTCAAAGGGGAATAGCTCATAATACCGTCTCACAAATCCATAAATTCAAACAGAAAGATGGAGAATTTGTACGAAAGGCAGCCCGAAGACTAAAAAGATATGTTAAGTTCTGTCATGTTGAAGAACTGCCAACTCAGTCCAGACTTATGTTGATATTCATCCAAGGACTAAGGAATGCAGATCTCCAAAAAGACTTACATATGAAGAGGAGCACAATGTTGAATGAGTTGACCAAGGAGGCTCTTTACCTTGTGGACAATTGTGCGGTTTACAAGAAAGGGGAGTTCAAGGACCTTGATGACCATTCATCTTCACAGCAAAGTGGAAGCAAGTCTTCTAAGACAATACCAAAAGGAGAAGTAGCGGTAAACCAGGAGTAGCTCGTAGATGAAGTGCTAAAAAAGATCAACTTGTACACCAAACCCCAGGCTAAACAGCCCAAGTGGTGTGCTATTGAACAAAAATGGACAAACCATGGGACCGAGGAATGTTATTATAACAAGGGATATGTGAGAGAGAGACCTTACGCTCCCCAAGCTCCAGTAGCTTCCCCTCAAGTTCCACCGATGCCTAGATATCAAGCAGGCAACTTACCAAGACCTATAGGTGTAGAAAGACCACAACCAGTGTTGGGACAACAACCGCCCCTACCAGGATTACGACCAGTTGGTATAAGATACACACCAACAGTAACTGAATCAAAAGAAAAGGCTTTGGTGCCTATGCATGCATATTATGAAGATCCCAATGGATATGCGGCAAACCCTGTCTATTATCCACCGGAAGAACCCTCAACACCAGAACCATGGAGCATGATAGGGAATCAAGGACCACCAACTGCTACACAGGCCGCAGGAGAAGGAAGATATAGCTTAGATGAACGAACACTGATGTTCATAGCCAATGGAGGCATGGGCGGACAGAGGCATGCTTACCAACAAAGAGGAGCTCAAGGAGCACCTCAACAACCCAAGGGACCCTGCTACAAGTGTGGAGGAGACCATTGGCTGAGAGACTGTCCTCATGATGAAATCATTAGAGTCAATGCGTATTGCCCAGAATGCGAAATTACTCATTTGATTCCCGAGTGCCCTAAAAACCCTAGAAAAGAAGCAAAAACCACATTGAACATGTTAGAAACAGTACCTTCCAGTGGAGGATCGAAAAATGAAACAATCATACCTATTCAAGCGGTAACACGGGCCCAAGCCCAAAGAAGGACGAATGAACCCATAGTTGAAGAACCAAAAACCGATGCCCAAAGTTCAGAAACAAAAAATCAGAGAAGCACTTGGAAAGCTAGAAAGGCACATAGGAAAGCCAGGAAAGAACGAGAGCAAACAACCCTATCCGAGGAGTTGAAACATATCAAGGACAGATTGGAGCGGTTAGAGGATTTAGCTACCTTAAGCTCACACACCACAGCATCCGTAGCACCCAAGGAAATAGCAGAGCCCAAAAGTGCAGGATCAAGAGGATCTGTACTGGCAGACAAGGTAAACGAGCAGTTGGATGCACTTCTAAAAGCTTATGAAGCTCGACTTAAAAAGAACCAAACCCAGGAGCAAAGGTGGATGACTTACCCATATGCAGAAATAGAAAACAGAGGTTGGATATGTGTAGAAAGATGATTGAGACGGCTCAATCATTGATGGAAGAACCGCTGGGTAAACCTGCAAATTGGCATGAGGCACCAGCTCCAACCCCTATCCAACCAACGCCAGAGAAAACCCTGAGGAAACAAAGGAAAGACTCACTAATGACTATTAGTCCAGAGGAGAGCCTATCATAGTGCCAAATACCATTGATGCGGCAAGTGACGGGTTCCAGCCTAAAATATTGGGAGAAATGGGTAAGGATTGTAATGGTCTAAATGAATTGTGGAAGCAAATCCATGACTCCAACGAGGCTAATAGGATGACCAACCACATGAATAGCACGAAAAAAGAAAAGAATGTGATCTTACCTCCTATTGAAGAATTTGAGGCAAGATCTCAGATGAACTTTGAGATACATTCACAAGGGGGAGACCAAGGATCCAATAGTTCGGGGCACAGCCAACCAGACTCTTTGAGAACTTTACCCTCTTACCTAGGAGAGTACGAAGCTAAGTCGGAAGTGAGAGCAATCCCATCTCAAAGACTTTCTTCTAACAAGGTGATGGATTCGCAAGGATTGATTGAGTTGTTATCCATTCCGGTGGCATGCACAATCACGTTAGCAGAACTCCTAAGGTTAAGGCCAAACATGTGGACCACGGTAGAAAAATGCCTAGAAAAATTTGGAGTGAAAGACCCCACCTTGAAACTACAAGAAGGGATCAGAGAGTTAGACAGGCCTCAACTAAACACTAGGCCAGTACCATTGAATAAGGTTGGAGAATATTGCAAGGGAGAAGACGGAAACACCACGCTACCGGTAGAATTCCAAGGAGTAGTTTCCAAGGCTATTCTTGACAGTGGAGGGGGGGTTGCAATCGCCACCAAGGAAATCTGGAAAAAATGGGGAAAACCAGCTTTGAGGGCTACCAGAATGAAACTGCAATTGGCAGATGGGTTCATGGAGAAGCCGTTGGGACTCCTAGAAAAAGTGATTGTCACTTCATGCGGAATCGAGTATGAGTATACATTTGCAATAGTCGATTTCGACAAAAAGAACAATTATGAGATCATCTTGGGACGACCATTCATGCGACAACTGAAGATGGTCCAAGATTGGGGTTATGACCACATATACCTCAGACATGGCAAGACAAAAACTAAAATACACCTGAAAGAACATAGTTACAAAGATGTGAACCAAACACCTGTGGAAGAGTTTGATTCAACTACAGTAGCAGGATCAGAACTACCAGCATGGTTAGGGCAACCAAAAGAGCTATGGATGTGCGGAGCTTCACATTGTGGAAGCTTAAGAAAAGAGGAATGCGTCTTAGAAAGAGCAATTGAGGACAAGGAGTATATTCCGGAACCTTTCCCTGAAGATGCCTTGGAACCTCTAGAATGGGAACACATACTAGCAACATTGGATGTATGTACCATTACCGATAGTCCAACAACAAAATTTTGTGATAAGTATGGCTATGATGTGTTACCCTATTACATGGTAAGTGTTGTGCCAGAAAAGGAGACAGTAGAACCACCAGAACAAGAAGATTTTTACAACTCCTCTGAACATTTGGAAGTAAATGATGATACATATAATGAGTGTTCAGACACCTCAAGTGAGCGTGGAAGGGAAGCCGAGAATATCAAGTTTTATGATTTTGCTAACCAACACCCTAGACGCCAAGAACGCTATAGGAGGAAACGAGCAGGAAACAAAGCGAGAGAGAACCTAATGCCCATTATAAAAGGTAAAACTCACTATTTGATGCTTGTAAAAGCAGAGGATTGTGTAAAAGATCAAATATCAGGAAAATTCTCAAAAAATCGAATAGAACGAACGCGAGAGGAAATAAAACAGGTACGAAAAGCTAAAACCGAAACAAAATCACAAAAATCTGAAAAATCTGAAAAATCAAAAAAAGAAATAACAAAGGACCAAGAGTGGACCAAACTGGAGCGTAAATAGAAATACCAAGAACTGAAACGGTCTTTGAGGGAGATATGGACTACGGAAGAAGATAGTGATGGTAAAGGGGAGTCAGAAAAGGGGAACATGAATGTACCATCACACTATCGAAAGTTTACTATCCAGGAAAATCATCATGACACCACCATTCAGGGAAAGAACCAACCAAGAATCTTACGATGGGCTTGAAAATGCAAAAAAGATAGACCTCGCGGAACCAGGTGAAAAACCTCAACCGGTCTATATAGCTAACGATTTAGAACCTGAGGAGGAAGCACAGCTAACACAACTTCTCAAGAAGTATAAAGATGTGTTCGCTTGGTCCTATAAAGATCTCAAAGGAGTTGATCCATTGATATGCCAACATACAATTCCTTTGAAATTGGATGCAAAACCTAGCAAACAACGTCCTTATACATATAATGACACATTTGCTAAACGAATCAAGGAAGAGATTGATAAACTGATGGAAGCGGAATTCATCTATGAGATTGAACATACAGATTGGGTGTCACCCATTGTGGTAGTTCCCAAAAAGAATGGAAAACTGCGCATGTGTGTAAACCTCAAGAAGGTGAATGCAGCAACCATAAGGGATAATTATCCCTTGCCAATTACAAAACATGTACTTGAGCGAGTGGCCGGGAAACAAACTTCATTCCAAAAGCTGAAGGAAAACCTTATATCAGCACCTGTACTAAAGGCACCAAATTCGAAAAAGATATTCCATGTGCACATTGATGCTTCAGCATATGCCATTGGAAGTATTCTAGCTCAACCTGGAGACAGAACAATGGATTTTCCAATTTGCTATGTGAGCCGACAGTTAAACATGCAGAAAAGAACTACACAACCACCGAGAGGAAAGGGTTAGGAATGATTTATACTGTAAAGAAATTTCGGCATTATTTGCTTGCAAACAAATTTGTGTTCTTCACAGATCATCAAGCTCTTTTGTACCTAGTAAATAAACCTTGCAATACAGGGAGAATCATACGCTGGTTTATTATATTGCTAGAATTTGACTTCACAGTGGTGGTCAAAAAGGGTAAAACCCATCTACGAGCAGATTATCTTTCAAGGATACACAACGGGGAAGCTCCTGAAGGAGTAGATGATGACATACCAGATGCTTATCTTTTCAACATTGAAATGGTACCCAAATGGTCTCAGGAAATTGTTAGCATTCTCTCTTTCGGAAGTGAGTTTGATAATACGGAATGCGGATCCAAACAACAAAAAATTCGACAAACAAAAAACTTCCAGTTGATAGCAGGAGGGCTGTATCATCTTGGATCTGACCTAATCCTATGATTATGTATAAATCCGGAAGAATTCGAGTGCTACCTTGAAGAGGCACATGTCCAGAGTTGTGCATTTCATTGTTCAACAGTGAAGACACACCAGAAACTGAAACAGTTAGGGGTTTACTGGCCAACTATGTATGCGGATACACATTCTTATGTTACCAATTGTACGATATGTAGTGTCAAACGACCAGTGGATCACGCAACTTTGTTTCAGGTAAACATAACACCTGCATGGAGTCAATATATCATTGACTTCTTAACCACCAGGACGTTCCCTGAGAACATCACAAGAGCACGGGAAAAAGCTATAGAGCTGGAAGCTCGTGACTTTTAGTTAATTGAGAACCAACTCTATAAGCGGGGAAAGGACAATCAACTTAGAATCTGTGCAAGTGAAAGCAAATACCTGCTGATTCTAGAACATGCACATAGCGGAATAAGTGGAGGCCATTTTTCGGGCGATAAGACGGCAAAAATTGTCTTAACCGCAGGAATTTGGTGGCCTACATTGCACATGGATGCTGAAGAGTTCATAAAGCATTGTGACGCATGTCAACGCACCAAGATGCCAATAAAAAGAGATGAAATGCCATTACGGCCAATTATGGGAGCAAGAGAATTTGCAAAATGGGGCATTGATTTTGTGGGACCTATATCACCCCCTGCATATCGCACCCATACCCAATATATCATTGTGGCTACAGACTATCTCACAAAATGGGTCGAAGCCAAAGCAACACAAAAAGCTGATGCATGCACCATGGCACAATTTTTGTATGAGTGTTTTTGTACGTTACGGGTTACCAATAGAAATTGTCAGTGACCGTGGAACACATTTTCTCAATGAAGTCATTGAATATCTGCTAGAGGAATTCATGGTTATACATAGGAAATCCGCACCATACCATCCATAGGCCAATGGGCAAGCTGAGGCCACAAATAAAACACTATGCATGGTTCTCACTAAAATAGTGTCAGAATCAAGAACAGATTGGGATCAGCAGCTACACTCAACACTATGGGCATACAGGGTAGCTTACAAAACATCAATAGGAACAACACCATACAACATGGTATTTGGCCTAAATGCTATACTACCCATAGAGTTTTTAATCCCAACTCTACGAGTAGCAAAAAGCTGGTAATGGACAGGGCATGAGCTCTCTTCGAGGATTGATGATCTTGAAAAGCTAGATGAACTCCGCTTACGAGCTGTCGCTTCAATCTATGCTAAGAAGAGAAGACAAAAGGAATTTTTTGACAAACATGTGCGTACCAAAGAGTTTAAAATAGGTGATTACGTACTTGTTTATACCTTGAAGCAACATGCCAAGAAACTTAAAAAGCGAGGGATGGGACCATTTGTGATTAGTGATCTATCACAAAGTGGAGCTGTCAAGCTTGCTACATTAGCAGGTGAAGAAATGCTAAACTAGATTAGTGGATGTCGACTGAGGAGGTATCATCTACCACTCACACAGGAGATGCTCCAACAAATTCATCAAGGAAAACAAAGAATGAAGGAAAAATAGCGAGTACGGGAGGAAGCTCAAGCCGAAGCACAAGAACGCATTGCAAAAAGACGGCTTCTGCGACAGCAACAACAAAGTGGACCACCATTGAGAATAAATTCCATTCGACTGACGAAGTTGGAGGAGGAAACAGTGGAGCCAATAATTACGGTAAAATAGGGCAGCAATCAAGTTGAATCAACAGCATTGCTTGATTCGGGTGCTCAAGCAAATTTAATCTCTTACGGATTATACCAACAGCTCAAAGTCACAGATCAACTTCATCCTACTCCTCAAGTACTAGAAAGTAGCACATCACACCCATTGAAAACATTGGGATGGACTATATTGCATGTACAGATACATCAATATATTTACCCACACAAATTCTATGTGGTGACAGATGAAAGCACACAACACCAAATGATGCTGGGGCAACCTTGGCAAAAAGCATACAATGTGCAGATAGATTGGAAAGCAAAGGTGGTCAAAATTCAGCATGGACATGAACAACAGGTGATAGCTTTTGCTCAACAATACAAGCATGATCGACTGCAAGCCATGCAATCACTGGAAACAAAGCCCAAAGCACAAATGCCATTAAAGAACATGATACCCGCGACAAACAATCAAGTAAAAGCCAACCATGCTAATTACAGACATATGAAGTCACCGGCCGCAATGCAAAGATCTAGGCTACCAAAACCCGGGAAACAAGTATGGATGCGGAAAGATAGAATGACATGGCAGACAAACAACAATGTAACAAAAGGATTCCAACAAAGCAGACGGTTAAACCACAAACCAAGGTCATAAAACCGATGTGGATCCCAAAGAAAATGCTTAGCCAGAATCCAAATGTCACTCACATTTGGATACCAAATCAAAAGCCAAAGGAATTACCTTCAGTACAAGCAACAATGGAAAGCAGACAACGGCATTTCAAAAAGGAAAACCGACATATATGGATGCCGATGAAAGACAAACCAGTGGCAAACAAGAAAGAAGCAAACCATCTATAAAAATCGGCAGCAACAAAATACCAATGGAAAGTCAAGGTCATAAGGTCCATAGCTATTACATCCCAGCCAATTCTATCCTTAGAAACAGCTACGACTCCATCAACAATGTCGGCAAAGCACTTGCCTTTTGCAAAAAAGACAATTAAGCAGAGAGCAGCAGAGTTACAGCTATTACTTGCAAAGAAAGCAGGAAACCTCGACGGCGAATGCCAATAAGCATCTTGCTTATTCCCTTCTATTGCATAGCATTAATTTTTCCATGCATTGACAAAGTATGCATAAAGTAGGGCCACATTAATCGGCCAGGCATTAGCACAACTTTTTTGTAACCTATGCACGGAACATACTCCGAGGTGAAACCTTGTCTTTCGGGAGGACTCCAGCTAGGAGGGGGGGAGGCATTCTAGAGGCACTCTCAAATGCGGAACCAATGACAGAAACAGCAAAAAAGGGCATGATTTTTGACTATTTTAAGAGTTGTTGTTTGATTGCAAAATTTTCTAGAGTAACCCAAGTACATATGCCCTTATACAGCATGAATCTACAGGCATATGGGGCCAAACGCCAAATCAAGGCCCTAGGTGTGTGTATATAAGTAGAAATAGCCATTTTTCAGGCAAAATATTGGTAAAACGGAGAAATCCGGCCATAAAAATTGCATGTGAGTGTATATAATGTGTTGCAGTGATGTTTGTGATTTATTATGATTTTTGGGGATTTTCTGAGTTTGATTTGCTATTTTCCTTTTAATTTTGCTAATTTTCGGCAGAAAAACTTCAAAAATACAAAAAGCGGGTGAAAAACAGTCGTAATGAAAAACAAAAAATATGGTGATGATCAGTGACTATAGGACAGCCTATGGTACAGTGGGGGTGCAATTATGAGACTGGAGCGGAAAGCGTGTTTTGGCCAGGTTTTGACCGAAATGCCAAATTTCTGGTAAACAGAGCAAATGGAGTCCAAATCAAGAAATTTTTGAGCCTAAACCGCATCTTGCAAGAAGATAGGGGCACATGTCAAATTTCATGAAAAGTGGTTCGGGGACCTCCATTATAAGAAATTTTCACCCCATTTTTAGCTCATTCTCACTATTGACTTTGTGGAGAGAGCTTCTGCCACCTCGAGCGGATCGACCTTCCAGCAGCTTCTACGACGTGCATGACTACCCGACGAGCTCCAGACATGAGAGGTAGGCTCACCACCTTGAGCTTTTCGCGCATGTTTGTCATTATATCGCGAAAACTAGCATAGGGGTCACACACAAAGCGAGTGGTAGAGACCTACAAGTAGAGACGGCGGCCTAACGGCTAGCCCGAAAGCAACAAGACTTCATCGGCAGCTTACCCTAGTCCACGAGACCAGTCCTGGATGGCCAAAGGTAGTAGGAAACCATCGGGAAAAACCCTAATTCCCAGAAAAGCGCAAGAGGCCACCAAAGGGAAAATCGGCGAAACGGCTACCAAATGCTACCAAAATTCATGGGTAGGAGTATCTCGGCATGCTCGAAAAGTCTATATGACCCGCATGACCGAAAAGTGACCCGATGCGGCACTAAACTTCAGAAACGGCATCAGACACACAAAGCGTCAAATTGCACTTGCGGCCAAACCGCAAGTCCGTTTGCCACCAAACTTCACGAGCGGCTTTCCTAGACCATCAACAACCAAATCCTATGGTGGTAGACCACCACAAATCATCAAAGGTATGTAAACGCAACCACGGGTGCTTCTAGAGCAACAAATTGCCAAATGGAGCTCCGGTGAAGCCAAAGTCGACGAAAACCATACGGCAAGGATCCCCAAGGGGTCGGGAAGCTATGGAGATCAACATCAAGAAATTTCATCGCCAAAAAGCACTCCAAAGTTAAAAAATGGCTCGGAGGCTCTGAAGTCCACACAGGGAGTTATACTCTATTCATTTGACTTTTTTGTTGAAATTAGGCTCAAAAGGGACTTAGGGGAGCAAAGGGCAAGCACTGGGAGCACTAGCACTGAAAAAATCACCAGGAGACATCCTACGCGTAGGATGTCTCAAGGGCACTTTTTGGCACAAACTCCAACATCTTTTATCATGCACATGTTCTGAATGACATTTACAAGCCTTACACCAAGTTTCATCACATTTGGACCAAGTTTGACCTCATATGCATGGAAAAACGCAAAGTTACGGCATAGAGGCAATAATGGACCAAAGACCTACCAAATCTTGTCCAAATCCCATGAAACTTGCACAACGCATTCACCAACACATTAGCAAACAATCTGTGTGGTCAGGGAGAAAAAAATGATGAAATAGACATCCTACGCGTAGGATGTCTAATTGACCTTTTGACATGCAAGGGATGTTTTATCATTCCATATCCAATTACCTCATCATCAAGAGCCCATATGTCAAGTTTGAAGCCATTCTAATCACTTTTGACCCTCAACACCTTCAAGATACACTTTTTGAGCCCAAAAATACCTCACAGAGCCTTACAAGCATCAAATCTTGTCCAAATTCAAATCCAAGAACATGGCCATGTTCCATAGGCCAAGGAAAACCCACAGAACAAGTTTCATGTCATTTTGATGAAAAAGACATCCTACGCGTAGGATGTCTCAAGCATAAATTTAGCCTTCTGTGCAAAGAATGACATCATGGGAGCCAAGACCATGGTGCAATGAGCCCATATACCAATTTTTAACCCATTTGGACATCAATTGCTACCTATGATGGACATTCTACCCAAATTGTGACCTAAAACCTGATTCAGCCCAAAAAAATCAACTTTTTTGATATCCAAATTCAAATCCAAGCCTATAGCCATGTTCCATGAGCCTTACACTACCTACATGTCAAGTATGAACCAATTCTGACGAAAAAGACATCCTACGCGTAGGATGTCTAGATGGAAATTTTTGACCAGATTTGCACTGTGAACACATGCACAGCTTCACAAGTTCCTTTTAAGCTTTAATTTCAATTTTCAAGTCATTTGGATAAGTAAAACTCAGTTTCGCAGCTAATATGGAAAAAACACTAACTTCGGACTACTGAGTGAACCAGGATCTATGGCAGCCTCGAAGTCACCGACAAAGAGGAAAAGAATGACCATCAAAGATTATCTGGACGAAGTGGAACCCTTTGTCATTCGAGAGGGAACACTAAAGCCCACCAGCACCTGGATACAAGAAGATTTGTTAGAGTCAAATGACCTAAAGATCTACCAGGGAGTGTTCAAAGACAATGAAGGCAATGTAATAGAGCTACCAATGCTGCCAAAAGAACTCAATGAATTTGTACGAAGCAAAAACTACTTGGAGAAAATTGACCTCCACAACTACTTCGATGCAATACCAGCAGGAGTGGACATCAAAAGAGTATGGGAGTTTGTAACAAGCATCAAAGAGGATGGAGTGGCCAAGGTAACAGATTTACAAGGCAGACCAGATACAGAGATCATAATCACGGAGCGGGTTGTAGCCCATGCACTAGACCTCTCCAATGAAGGAGACAGTGTGACAAAAACAAGGGATGACGTCAATTTGTACAAAGAGAAAAAGGCAAATTACACCTTTGAAGACATTGTCAACCCAAAGGTGGCAATTATGAGCCAGTTGTACAACCAGTACTTCCACATGTGCACTAAGAGGCCACAGAAGTACAGGATGCCGCCAGGTGCAATTGCCACGACGTTCACTTGGTTAATGACAAAAGGCACCCCAAAGATAATCAACTATGCGGCATACATACATGACAGCTTAGTAAAGATTGGCAACAAAAAGCCAACATACATAGTTCCAGGAGAACTGATCACCAAGGTGGTTTATGGGGCACTACACGCTAAAGGAAGGTGGCCTGAGCCCCCATCTCAGAATGATTGGCTGAGAATCAAATAAGACAAGGAAGATGAGCCGCAAAGGGCACCAAGGGTGGCTACGAGATTGAAGAGACGGCTGGAGCCAGTTGAAGAGGAGCAACCGGAGCAGAAAAAAGGAAAGAAAGAGTTTGCTCAAGTGCCGACCAAAGAAACCAGGTCTCAGAAAGCGGCAAGACTCGAGAGGCTGATGGAGAGTTTCCAAGCAGAAAGAGCCCTCAAGGGTGATTTAAACGAACTCTGGAAGCCATCTCTCGAGTCTATGTCCGGATCATCCAGAAGAGTGCAAAGGGACAACCGTTTTGAAGATTATATCAAGAATTTTGAGATTCTTGATGCTGCAGCAGAAAAAATTCCCCATGTCCCTTTCACCGAGGAGGAAGTGGAGCAGATAAGGCGGACACTCTTAGATGAACAAGAAAGCCAAGAAAGAGAAAGAAAAACAAAAAGCAGACACGGACTTAAAGGGCAAACCGGCATCTTTACCAAATAGCCCTAAACCCAGCCCACAACCATCTCCACTTCCCTCACCACCTCCCAGCAGCCCTCCACAAGAAGATAATGCAACTGAGAACAAACAAGACGAAAGGCAAGCAGAGGAGCAAGAGCAAAGGCAGGAACCTGAGCCAAAAGAAGAGGCAAAGCCTGAATCTCAGCAAAAAGGATTAGATGAGGCCTATTATGCATTTTTGGACGTGCTAGTTGCAGGCTATACAAAGGAAGAAGCCGCCACAGTCGCATTCGACTTGGCGAGGACAGGGCATAAAGAACAGATGCAAGGCATCCAGCTAGTGGAGCTAAAAGAAATTGCTACCGACACGGTAGACCTGCACCCGCCCTCCAATGACTGGGACGTGGTGATGACAAAGCTAGCTAGATTGCGAGCACAATCCATGGCTTCAGAGAAAGAAATGACAACTCTCAAGGCCACTGAAGAACAGATCAAAAAGGAGGTAGATTCTCTGCAAACACAAAGCCAAAGGCAAAAGGAGAGAGAAGATGACCTGCAGGCCAGCTTGGCAACGGCTCTACAAAACTGCCAAGCAATGGAAGAAGCAAATGAGGCAGCAGCAAAAAGAATACAAGCAGCTGAAGAAGAGTGTCTGCAGCTCAGCAAGTCATTGCGAGATGCCGAAAGAGAAAGGGATAATCTGACACTACAGCTGGCCGAAGAATCGAAAGAAGTAGAGGCCATGAGAAATGCCAAAGAAAATCAGAGATAGAACAAGAAGCAAGCCTGGATGAGGTCCTTGAGCTCAAGGACCAACTAAAAGTCAAAGATCAAACCATCCAGAGGCTGCGGGAATCACTTGCTAGAGTCAGAGCTACGAGCTCGACTCAAATCATTTCCGAGAGTCGACTATATGAAGAGCAAATGCAGGAACTTCAGAAGGAGCTGACTCTCGAGAAAAAACAGAGGTTAATGATGGCTAAAGGTTCTATCGTAATGCAAACAAGAATGGAGGAGGGCCAAAAAGCCCTGCAAGAAGAAGTGGAAAACATAAAGAAAAAGCTCGAGGAGGCGGAAAGAGTAAACGCTGAACTTAATGACCTCCTCGTGAATATGGGCGGAGAAGATGAAGCGGAAAAGCAAACACTCCTCAGGCAAATTGAGGAGTTGAAAGGCCAGCAAGGAGGAGAAGCAGAAAGCTCAGGGCCAGCCGCCAATGAGGGGATCGACCTCGAAAATGTGGCAGATCCTGTGGACACACACATGCAAGAGGAAAGCATAGCACGATCCTCTTAAGAGCCACAGGATCTAACACAAGAAGAGGAGGAAAAATTGCGTAAGAAAATAGAGGAAGAGCTAAGAGAAAGCACGAAGGAATCCTTGTAATGGGAGCAGAGGGTCTTCAAATCTATGACACTTCAGAAGATTGAAGCTAGCAATCTCAGGTACGAGTGGCTTCAACCCTCTCTCCTATATCCATTGTTGAAATATGAGGTAGCAACAATAAACAAGCGGATCAGAGAAGAGCCAACGGAACCTCTCTACAATGCAGACACCTCAAAGCCAGAAGAAGTTAAGCTTATAGTGGATTCTCAACCAAAGTGGAGGAAAGCTTGGCTTACCAAGTACCCACAATACCTAATCCACTTGGTAGAGGCACCTAAAGATATCAAAGACAATCTCAGCTTCTGTCCCCTACCAAGGGTTAGGACGTGGAAGGCACAGCAAATTTTTCAAAGAAGCCAACCCACTTGGCTGAATTACCCAAAGCTGTCGGGCGTGAAGGCAGGTGAGAGAATAAGTGTCCAATACATGGTGAAAACCCTAACGGGCGCCATAAAGTTGTTCACTGGCTCACCTGACCTTACATGCATTATGATGAGCAAGATTTGCAGAACCATCTTAGCAGTGTTCGAGACCTTCAAGCCACGCCAGGTGACCGACAGCATATTCTTCTTCCAAGATATATACAGATGTGCTTATGATTTGTCAGGTCAGCCTTCCAAGGAGGTGATACATGCGTTGTATCAAAGAATCATGTTTCTACCATCCTATCACCTCCAGGATTTTGAAGAAGCATTCTATACGGGGTTCTTCACCATGAATACAGAGATCTTTGGCCCAACAATGCTGAACTGCGAGAAACGATCAGATGAAGCAGCAGATCAAGGCCATGTCGGGGACGACATGAGCAAGGAGGGGGGGAGTGTTAGAAGCTGGACACACCCCACGGCATCTAACTACTCGAAGGACTATTATTTTTGTAATTATTCACTCATTAAGAAAAACCCGATTTTTCACCTTGTAATTATTGGGACTTAAAGAAGTTTCCAGATTGTATCCCAAATTTGATAGTTAGATTGAGTAGATGGTTGATTTTGTAACTTTAGGGTTTGAGAAGTTGTAAGGTATATATACCACTTTTTGACCTTAATGAAAAACCTTTTGTCATTTTAAAAACAAGTTGGAAGTCTGTGAGTGAGCGTACTGTGTACGAGAGAGAGAGTGTGAGCTTCGTCTTGACGATATGTGTGCCTTGGTGGTCGGAATCGAGTGCGGAGAAGTGCAGCGTGTTGCCCCTAACTAGAGCTACGCGCCAATACCAACATTGGCGCGTACGGTCCGGCTTTGCGAGCTCCTTCTACGAGCTTCATCGGTTGTTTGGGTGAGCATACGTTGTCCGATTTTGCATTGTAGCATATCCACGCGTTCACATTGAGTATAACTACACATTAGGCACTTTAGATTTTGAAAACGAAGACCTATATATTTCGGCCAGACATCCTACGTGTTTCTGCACCGGGTGTTTTGGGTCGGGATTTTGGTTCATAGACCTTAGGGAGAGTGACCTATTGGTATTAGTAGGGTCTCCTTCAAGTTCTATGGTGTTTTGAGATTGTTCGATGGGTGTTCGGCTCTAGAAAGCATTGTAGGAAGTTTCCTCTCTTGCACTCATGAAGGCTGTGACTTAGACAATTGGTAGAGACCTTTGTAGGAATTAGTTAGGAGTCGGTCGAGTGTAGGTTGACACCTTATACTTGCTACCACGCGCCTGCGGGTCGAGCTTCATCCTTAGCTGACATTACATGTTAGGTGAGTTCTCGTTGTGTTGACGTCCGTCGTGGCGTATCCATCCAACAGGTGAAAAGGGTGTGCTTTACCACATCTTAGGAATCACAAAGTTTTGAGTACCTTTTCTTTTCCCTTTCCAAAGCCTCTTCCAGTGCCTATTGCTCCACTTGTAACTGACTGCTCACCTCTATTTCTCTTTCAACAATATTTATAGATGCTTGTTGCCTCTCTTTTCTCCTTTGCAAGATATGTTTGCAGCTTCTGTTTATCCTTATATAGAATTTCCATTTGCTATTTAATTTGTCCTATCTCTTGGTGTGCTCTTTCCCTAGTAGCCTTAGCTTCTTTCGCTGCTTTAATCTGAATGCTAGTTGGCCATCTTGTGATAATTGAATTGTTGTTCTATCATTTCCAAGGTTTCTTTGAAATCAATTTTTTTAATAATCCGCATAGCCATTGTTGCATCTACTAGTTGCAGAGAGGGAATATCTCTTCTTACTTGATCATCTAGTTTTTGTAATATCTTTGCAAGATTTTTTGTCTATGGAAGAGTTCTTTGAGTGTTTGCATCTTCTTCTTGTGTTTGGTGCTACTCTTCTAAATGTAGTTTCTCTACATCAAGGCAGTCTTGAGATTCTTCCTCACCTTGAGCTTCGTCATTCTATTGTTCAAAGAGGAATCCAATATAAGAGAGAGGGGAAAATGTGGAAACTTTTCCTTCTTCAAGCACATTGGTAAAAGGTGGAGAATGTGACTTTAGAGAGGTTGTCTTCCTTGTTCCTTCCACTACATTTGTTGTTGTTGTTTCCAAAGCTGTCTCCTCATGTTGTGATTGTGGAGTGCAAGGGGAGTCCAAAATGGAATCCAACTCTGATGTTTGTTGTCTCTTGGACTCCTCCTCTTCTCTTTGATCCGCTATACACTTCAGCTTGCTATGAATCCTTTGTCTTGTAGCATTAGGTAATTTGAGGCTGACTTTGGCCGACTGTCTTCTCTCTTCTTTGAGCTCTAAACTTGCATCTAACTCTGCATCATTGGAGTTAGAGGAGGAGGAACTTTATTGTGATTCCTTGGGTCTCTTTTGTTTCTCAGCTCTTTTTTCTAGCCGTTCTTTTGAGCTTCTTCCATTGATTATTGAAACTGTGTTTGGGAATGTGCTCTTCCTGCTATGGTTTTTTCATGATCAAAGGGACTTCCACATCTTCTTCTTCCTCTGTTATGATTGATAATCAGATGGGATATCCTCTTTTCTTGACTCTCTATGTAGTTCAATATTTGACTTCGCTTCACTATCCGTTGTCGGTGCTCAAGAACTAGAGCAACGTGTCTTTCTCTTGGTCGGTGTTGTTGAAACACGTCCCACAGTTTTGCCAATGTGCTTGGACTTGTGGAGGAGATCTAATTGACACTCTACCTCCCAATGATGCACAAATCTTGGTAGGAAATGTGTGTGAGCATGGGCCCAACATTCATATAACACTTGTTCTTCTCACTTCTCTTTAGATTGGCTTCAACAAGGTTCTCTAAAATATATCTATCAAGGTCACATTTGATGACTCAATGCTCACACAAGCCTATTTCCATTACCAACACCAAGTGAGATAGAGGTTTGGTGTATCAGGGAAGCTTCTTCTGAACCTTGAGGTGTTGTAAAATCAAGCGGAGTGGTAATTCTGTCTTTTAGTAGATTAGGTTTTTGTATGTTAACTTATGGCCCTACTGCTTGATGAAATATAATCCTTGTCATTTTTTATTGATTTGGTCTTCAATAGCAGATTATGACTGCTAGTTGATAGGTGGAGTGTCTACCAAATAATGTCACTAGTGATCTTTACTAGATTGTGACTCCTTCTTTGTCAGCAAGTGTTGATTCGCCATCCCATTTTATTGAATGTTTGTCATAATCTCGTGAGCTCTTTTGAAATCAGTGCCCCATTGTAGTAGATGGAAGAAGCTATCTAACTGTAAGCATCATGCACAATCCATCACCTCTAGCTCATGATGGAGTGTCAATAACTCTCTAGGAAAGATGGTGGCTTTGAGATTAGCTCTGTCTGTGCTTGGAACTTCCAAATGAAAATGTGTGATGGAATTTGCTCCAATTATTCATCTATAACATGGGTTTTCTCATTGGACGAGATGTCAAAAATCTTGTATGGAGAAGCTCCCTATTCCTTTTGTACATGTTGATGAAACATCCTGGTTACAAAATTTAGCCTTTTACTGTCAAGCAATTGGCCGAAAAGTTGTCAAAAAAATTGCTTTAGCGCAAACTTGACCATAAAATGAAAAATGAGCATAACGTAATCAAAAGAGATCCAAATTTGATCAAACGTCACTAGTGTTTCTAAGACAACTATGGGCTCTAGGTCAAATTGGTTCAGGTCAATTTTGGGCTAGAGGTACATGGATTGCAATCCTTGTTGGAACACATTTTTGAGTGATATTGGTACCATCTGATTCACCATGATGAAGGGATGCTATGGGTGCAAACTTTTATGATTTGGATCTTTGGTTTGCTCATCAAGTCAAATTTTGCATTTTTTGCACAGACTTAGAGAACTCTAGGATTCTCACAAGGAAAATTTTTTCAATTGACCTGAAACTTTAGGATGGACTACACATGGCATGTGGGTCATGAGTGCTTGGTTTTGGTCAAGAAATCTAGAAAAGGTACATGGATTGTGATCCATGTAGTGTCAAAGATTGGGCCAAGACTTTGAGAGCATTTTCCTATAGCTAATCCTAGTGCACTAGTGAAATCTTTCTGAATTCATATATAATTTTACCAAGTTAATCCAATTTCTGAGTTTATGGTTTTGTTTTCTTGACTTTTATCATAACTGTATTTTGGAGCTCACTTTGATTCCTATGGTGAATAGGTGTTAATTTGTTGATTTGATGCTTTGATGTTGAATAACAACTCTATGTCTACTTATTCTTTAAGTTTCATTACAATCTCGCTCCGAATTGTCCTTTTGCCCTTGCTGTCAAGTTTTGTGCTTTTTCTAAGCATTATCAGGTTGAACTTTGACCCTTTAAGCCCACTAATACTTTTAAGTTCCACTTTAAGGTCTTGTGCTCCAACAACTCTAATTGCTGACACTCAGTGACTCTGAAGGTGCAAAATCTTGCACTCTTCACAATCTTGTAAAATTTTCTCATTCCCTTGATGCCCCTGAAACTTTAATACATATGCTGATAAAAAACTGGCAATTTTTGCACTTGGCCATTTCAATGTTACAAAGACATGAATCATGCAATTCATCGTCAATCCCAATGTGTACCTCTCCATGTGTCAATGTCAACAAATGGTTAGCATTCTAGTGCATTGTTCCTTTGTTTACCACCATTGTGAAATCAAACTAAAGCAATATAATGAACCATCTAACGATACGTCCTATATTGCAAGGTTTGCTCACCAAGTACAAGAGTGCTTGATGATTTACAAAAAACAAAAATTTGTTCGTGAGAAGGTAACATTTGAACTTCTTGACATCATAAACCACCATCCCTAGCCTTTCTCTCTCTGTGGTCATGTAATTCTTTTCAACACCATTCAATTGTCTACTGGAGTATTTTATAGAAAAATCCAGGCTGTGCTATAATGCATCCTATAGCATAAGCTGATGCATTGATGTGGACATGAGAAATTTTTGTTCAATCAAGAGCTTTCAGAATTGGAGAAAAAACCAATCTCTGCTTCAATGCCTAGAATGTTTCTTCATGTTTATCTATCCACTCAAATTTTGTGATAAGAGAGTGGAGAGGTTTGGCAATGATTGCAGCATACATATAGATTAATTTTATTTAGTATTTGTAATGGTCCATGAATTCTTGTACCTCCCTAACTTTTCTAGGTCTTAATTAATAGAGCAACAATCACTCGAATCTTCTCAAGATCCATAGAAATGCCATTCTTGGACACTATGTGCCCTAAAATCTTTCCTTGACTTACCATGAAGACACACTTCTTTGGATTTAAGAAGATATGATATGTTTTGCATTTCTCAAAGATCCTCATCAAGTGCTCTATGTGCTTGTCCCTCAAGAAAAAATGCAAGCATAAATCGTCCATGTAAATCTCTAAGAATTTTCTTAGAATACTATTTGAAAGCATGACTCACTAGCCTTTGAAACGTGGCAGGTGCATTGGTTAAGCCAAATGACATTACTCTATACTCTTTAAAAGCATGACTCATCAGTCTTTGGAATGTGACTGGTGCATTGGTTAAGCCAAATGTCATTACTCTATAAGCAAATATTTTCCCCAGTCAATAGCAAAGGCTAACTTACACCAATCCTCTGGCTTTATAGCAAGTTGATTATAGCCTGAAAAACATCAAGATAGCTATAAGTTTCCTTTCTTGCAACTCGCTCTATCATGTGATCAATAACAGGCAGGGGATGGTTGTCTCTTATAATAGCTACATTTACCTCCTTGAGATTCACGTAGATGCATAACTTTCTGTTCTTCTTGGGTACTACCACAATTGGTGAAACCCAATCAGTGTGCTTGATCTTGTAGATAAACTCTGCTTCTTTAAGATTTTCCATCTCCTCCTTGATCTTCTTTACAAAGGTTTCATTGTAGGTATAGGAATGTTTTTTGAAAGGCTTCACATCACTCTTAAGGGGTATGGTGTGTCAAAAAGTGTTTGGATCTACAACCTTAAGGTCTTTGTAGGACCATGCAAACATATCTCTATACTCTTTGAGCGTAGCTATCAAGATCTTCTCTTCTTCATGTATGAGGTCAGTGGTAATGTATGCCAACTTTGGTTCCATTCTTGGGCCGGCTAAGTCTATGCACTTGACTTTCTTAGGACCATCGTAAAATATTCCTGGCTACTTAAGTTTTTGCATTGGGTGGTGAAACATCATCTTTCGATCTTGTATCATATATATTTTGTATTGAGAGGGTGCATCAAATCGATCAATGTCTAAGCCCTCTTCACTTTCCATCTCGGTTGTCCAAACCTCTTTCAAGGTTTCCTTCAGTTTTTGATATTCTCATTTTTGCTCCATTTTTTTCATTCTAGATGACATTTCAATTGTGTCCTTGTTTCTTGGTTTTCTTTGTTTCTTAGGATTTTTCTTTGTTAATGTAGGTTTCTTAGATCCTCGTGTGATCTTGTATTTGACACATTTTGTTACTCCCACGAGCATCAAATACTGAGTTTGGTTTCTCAAAAGAGGCATAGGTTTTCCTCTTGTTTGCTTTTGTTTTCTCACTTGTTTTGTGCGATACCTTTTTTGTCTTTTGGAATTTTGGTTAGAAAAATCATAGAAGACTGCCTCTTTTTGTTCGATTTTATTTCATTTTTAGAGATAATCTAAAACTCATTTTTTGCATCTATCTCTAGAAGAATGTTATCTTGTGAATCCTGGAATTCGTTTTTGTTGCCCACATTTTTTATGGAAATCTCAATTTTCTTTTGTTTTTAAAGCTACTCGATAGCTCATTTTCTGCATCTATCTCTAGAAGAATATTGTCTTGTGAATCCTAGAACTCTACCTCGTTTTTGTTGCCCAAATCTCTGATGGAAATCCTGTCATCTATTTGTTTACACTTAATAGTTTCTTGTGTATCTTTGCACTTAACAAGTTCTTGTGTATCTAGATCCTCAATCTCTAGCCTCGACTCCAATATAACACTCACAATTTGGAAGGCAACTATGTCATAGTCCTCTTCATCACAAAATTTTGTAGGGGTTACTTTGTTCACACATACATCATCTAGAGTAGCCAGAATCTGATTCCAACCAAAAGGTTCAAACAATTCTTCAAGAAATGGATCTAGGATATAGTCTTTATCCTCTACAACTGGTCTATCTGAGATGAAATCTTCTCTTGCGAAGGTCTTGTACTCAAAAGCTTCACACATCCAAAGATGTGCTCTAGTTTATAACCATGCAATTATCTCTTTCTCATTGACCATTGTTGAGTCAAATTCCTCTACACAAGTTCGACCAACATCTCTATAGCTATGGTCCTTGACGCTGATCCTTGTCATATTATCTTTGTGCCGCAAGTAGATGTGATCATCTTGTACCATTTTAAGTTGATGGATAAATAGTCTCTCTAAAATGACATCAAAGTTTTTGCTCCTACCAAAATCCACTATTGTGAAGGTATGCTTGTAATCTATCCCACAAGAATGTTAATATTTAATCTATTCCATCATACCCACATGTCTCTCAACATAACCATCTACAAGTTGTAATTTCATTCTTGTTCTCTTGAGATCTTGTCTTCCCCATTTTTTTCCATATCTCTTTAGTGGCAATCGCCACTCCAACACCGTTATCAATTATAGATTTTTTTTAATACTCCTTTGTGCTCCATTGGCAAGGTGGTATTCCCTTCTTCCCCTTCACAATAATTTTCCACCTTGTTTACAAGTATTAGTTTCACCTTTGGTTTGTTTTGTGTCAATTTATACATTTTTTTCATCCAAGGGAATGTCTTGATGAGTACGTATCTTTTCTAAGTTTTGTTCCACTTCTCCACATAGATGCGGTCTAATTTGTAACAACTCAAAGAGAGTTATCGTGCATTGTATACATTAGTTTGTGTAGGCTCTTAGTCTCCATTATCTTTGGAATAGGCTTCCACTAAGAAGGCACTACTTTAATCTCAAATTTCGTTTCATGGTCTCCTATAAAAGATGGGAAAGTCACCAATATCTCATGTTTACTCTCCGTCGATGCCTTTGTTCCTGCATCACCATAAAGAGATTGTATATCTCTAGGGTAAAACATGTGCTACAAATTGCTCTTAGTGATAGGTGCAGACTTAAAATTTGCACTACCATCCTTCTTGTTTTGTATTGTTTCCCATAAGGCTTGTGGACATGGATCATCCACTTTCGGAATTGACATCATCACTCGTGACTTTGAGTGATCTATGGTATTAGCCACTACCCTATTGTCCAATGATGTTTCTGTCTCTGATCTCATGTAATCATTCATTTCATCTCCTTTGTGCTCAATTTCCCCATCCCTTTTCTGTGGATTAATACTTCTTGTCTATGTTTTTTTTTTCTTGGTTCCATTAGAGCTTGAGCTATCTTTGAGCCGTTTGCATATTATGAGTCATTGTTTCTCAACTTCAAGATGCAGATATGTCAACCATCTCTATTCTAGTGTTTGATTGGTTTTCAATCTAGTTTAGTAAGCTTGCAATAGAGCCTCTAAAGGTTTTATAACTTTTTCTACCAAAACTGAACCTCCGAATGATATCTTGGATGACACCGCTCCTTTTGTTTAATTCTTGTTTTCTTTTTCATGTTTCAACTTCTCTCTAGCTTGTTGCAGCTTCATTTGTAAGGAAAATTTCTCTTTTTAGCCTCTTTGCTTTCATTTCATCTCATTTTCCCTTCCATGATTTTCCTTGAGTCCTCCTTGATAAGCTCTCAAATTCCGTTTGAATAGGTAGTTTGTGTTTGTCCTTGACATGTGTGTTTCTAGAAGCTTCTTAAGCTTGAGCTCTGGTCACCACATTTATTGGAATTGTAGGCTCAATTTTTTATCCACTTGAGCATGTAGAATTTCCAATAATGTTAATTGTTGCTTTCCCCTGGTTATCAAGCTTTTTGGGACAGTTTGGAAGAACATGATCGATTCCACATTCATCACAGAATCCTTTTTTTTTTTGCATTCACCCTTGTTTAGACAAGTTCTTGCCCAATGATCACACCCACATTCATAGCATGGACCTTTTTGTTGAGATGTGGATGCTTGTGGAGACTCCATCGATTGTCTTGACCTAGGAGGATAGCCTCTTGGTTTATAAATTTTGGTTTGTTATGAACATGAGCATATTTTTGTCCATCGTATAATGATTTTTTGTTGGTTTCATAACATATGATGGCTATGTAGCATCATCTATGCTAGTCCAATGAGGATGACCTTCCCCAACATGTGCATTACTCTTAGGTTCTCTTGCATATATTTGGACTAGGTCTTTGTAACATGAAGTTGGTGTGGTGACATTCTTTGATTTGCAAGTGGTTTTACAAGATGTATGTATCTCATGATCTCTTGATTCTCTTGAGGTAAAGGAGATTTTTGGCCTAAAACTGGTTGAGGCTTGTCTCCCCTTTGGGCTACGGAGTTGCTACCTATTTGGTACCTCTGTGGTGGTGGTGGCGATGGTTGCACCCCCGGAGGTCCACATGGCACTGCCCTCTTGTTGTAAAAACACTCATTTGTTTCATGTTTGGTCCATTTTTTTCTCAATCACACACCACTTCAAGATGCGTGGTGTATTTGCTACTGCTAGTCTTGGTTGAGTGTTACACCATGGGGTGGGATGATTGTTATCCATGTGTAAAGATGACTACAAATAGGATTCAATAGTACATCATAACACACAAATAAGGTACAAGAGACCAAATAGAATCAATATTACTTATATCATCATTCTTCTCATACTACATCTTCATCATTAGATATAGCTACATAGAATGCAAAGCATGTCTATCTTTATAGCTCTGCATGAACATAACGGCGGTACAAAAGTTTTGTACCGTTTCTAATCAGCACTGGACTGCCAATTCATACAATAATTAAGGTTTCCGGAGGCCTAAAATTTGGCACACATGAAGCACATGATCCCACATACAAAGAAAATAGTCCTCCTCATCAAAATAATCAGGCTACAGAGGAAAGGGGGGAGGCGGGTTAGGGTTGAGTCGTTGACATAGGGCCGCAAGGCAGCAAAGGGTTGATCACTTGAATAGTGCCACCTTAATAGGTGAGAAGCTTCTTTCCACCAAGGTGGAGCTGAAGGATTATAAAGACTCAAAGAGTAAGCACATTGATTGAGTAAAAACGTAGTACGTCAAAAAAGAGCTTTATATTTCACCACGCTATTCTTCTATTGAGCCACTTCCTCTCGTAGCTACCCTCCTCCTCCTTGCTTAACATCAATTGGATTTTAAAGGTTTCTAGCTTCACCTCCAACATCCAAAGTGCCATTTTCATATTTTGCAACCGATTAGTATTTTGAGTTCTCCACATCAGATACAGGGTTTCTAAAAATAGAAATTTTCCAAATTCAGTCAAAATCATGAGCCTTTTTCTTACCCTGATCCATCAAATCAATAGATGACCCACTTGGTTGATCGTCTAGTGTGGGCAATGATGGAACTCCAAGTGTCAGGACGCCGTCAAGGCCGGACTAGATGAGGCAGGGCCGGGCTAGGTGGTGTGGAACAGGGAGTCCAACTAGGGCAGAGGGCCAAGGGCATGCCTATATAAAGGGTGGTTGGGTGGTGGACTCTCAAGCTCTAGTCACCCCTGTCTTACATTGGTATCAAACCATGGTCTTTTTTGGGCAGGAGGGCCTGGAGCTTTTTGCATGCTCCTCTCTTTGAGGGCGTGAAGAGCTGCCTGCTAAGGGGGACGACGAAGTCCCACTTTGTGAGAAGCACCGCTTGTGCCGGCGGGAGGGAGGCGACCTCGACCTCCACCATATGCGGTGTGGCTTAGCCCGGTGGATGCGTGCTGCAGAGGGGAGGGGTTTACGTCACTGGAGCGACGCCCATAATGCAGCCGACGGGCAGTTCTCTCTCTCCCTCGCCCTCGCGGCACTACCATGGTCGCCATAGCCGACTGCAGAGGTTTTTTTTCACACACAAGGCGCCCAAAGGCCTTTAGCCTTGGGCAATTCATCCAAAAAATCTCAAGCTAGGGTGCATGCCCACCCGGGCACACACCCCATACACAAGCTAGGGTGTTCGACGGTTGTCGGCCAAGATTCGACAAGAGCATAGGCAAGGGGCCACCAAATTCTAGGCAAACTGTCAAAATTACAGAAATTGCAGAAATCGATAGAAGGTAAAGTTTGACGAAGTTGAAGTTTCGAAAGAATATCTATTGCAATTTCTTCCTTCGGGAAGATTCAGTTGTGAACGACGTTTCAAGCAGTACAAATTTTTGTTGGCATCGTCAAGCATAGTTGATTCAACTATCAAGAGCTTGCGGAGTTCCATATACGGCGGACTACTATCAATTTTGACGGAGTTAGCATGGCTACTCTACTTTGCGAGTGCTCCCAATATCAGGTATATTTTTTGAGTACTTCTTTCACCGCACTGTGTAGCCATGGATTCGGATATCAATATGACATTCTATTTTGAGCAGAGTACTCCTGATTCTACCAATGATGGCCCGTGGCTAGATCCTCTCAAGGAGAGTAATCGTGATGCTATGGCAGGAGCAGATACTTATGAGTTGCTTGATATTCAAGAATTTCGTGCACTTTAGACACGCATGACATTCATGGATAAAAATTTTAAAGCTTTAAATGAAAATGTTACTAAACTTTCCACATTAGCAATTCAATTAACGCATCAGCAGTCTAAGAGTCCTACTGACACCCACATGCATGAGCACGTTGGCACACAAGGGCAAGGCCCAATTAATGATACGTTGCATACTCTCACTGCCAAAGAGGTGGATGACTTGTTAAAGAACTTTAAACCACTTGTCTTTAAGGGCAAAGACCGAGACCGCAATAAGGATGCAGTGAACATCTTTCTCAGCAAATGGGATGGAATTCACACCTTACGGCATACTCCGGATGCAGTCAGAGCTCTGCAGACGAGATTAACTCTGGAAGGCAAGGCCTACAAATGGTGGATGTCTCTCAAGGAGAAGAACGTCATAACACAGAGTTGGGCAGCCTTTGAAGCAATGTTTAACAAGGAATTTTTGCCTACAAACGAGGCCGATCGAAATTGGACGGCTTGGGACACATGTTCCATGCGCCAATACCCATCACTCCTTGAATATATCTCTCACTATTGGGACGTTATCCTCAAGTTGGAAGGCTTGGATACCTTTCAACAAGTATGAAGGTTCATATGAGGTCTTACACCTGATCTTAAGAAGTATGTCAAGACCCAAGACCCTAAAACACTTGAGGAAGCCATAGTGAAAGCACATATTCATGATGACCCTGATGAGAAGAAAATACATAATAGTAACGTGCCTACTACATGGTAATTCACGCACTCAGTATGGGCACAATAAAAGAAAATTTCTCATTGCTAATTCAGATGCATCTTAAAAACCCAAGGGGTCCAAGGGTCCTCTTTCTCCTGAGGATTTTGATAAATCCAAGAAAGAGAAGTTATGTTTTCAATGTTTAGGGAGAGGTCATGGAAAAAAGGATTATCCCAAGGGGAAATCTACTACTCAGGGGAAGGAGAAAGCAGTGCACACGGTGCAACTACTACCTCTTGAGTCTTCCTCGAAATTCTCCACAGTGGAAGTAACACACACTGAGGTGGTGCATGAATGCAGTCTCACAGCTTCCATGTGGCAACAAACCTTTGGACCACATGAGTTAGTACGTATGCACGGATATCCGCAAGGGCACAAGGTGCGCATCTTGGTAGAGACAGTGCTACTCACAATTTCATCAATTATGGATTGGTGAAAAAGCTCAAACTGCCTCAAACTCCGAGTACCCACCACTACAAGGTAGCAATGATGAATGGACATGATACTGAAATATGGGATACTCAATGCCGAGCTGTTCCATTGGAAGTACAAGGGTACTCTACTTGTTTGGATTTTCAGGTTATGAACATGGAAAGGGCTGATGTGGTTCTTGGTAGGGAGTAGTTGAATAGCCTAGGACCATCAGTGAAGTGTAGCTATGAGCACAATAGCTTGATGTTTGAATCCCATGGCGCACATGTGTTGTTGTTAGGAGAAAAGGATATACCTTCATCACCACAGATTTGTACCGCTGAGCTTATGCAACTCGTTTCTCATAATGAAATAGATCAGGTTTTCTTGTGTTACTCACTGTCTCATTTTCTTTCTAACATTGAGTTTGTTGAACATTCCTCAACGCCGCATGCTTCTCTCTCCTCTATTCCATCAATTGCTAATTCTAAACAAGCAAATGTTGCTAGTCAATTACAACAATAATTAAAGGAATTCCAAGATGTATTTCCTAATAATTTGCCATCAGGATTACCACTGACATGATCAGTACAGCATAGCATTGACGTGGCTGCAGGTTGTAAACTTGTTAGTAAACCACCTTACCGTATGAGTTACTCAGAGGCTGCTGAGGTGGAATGTCAGCTTTCTAACTACCTTAGCAGAGGGTTTATACAACCGAGTTCTTCACCATGGGCTTCACCAATCCTTTTAGTGAAGAAAAAAGATGGCAGTATGCACATGTGCGTAGACTACCGGGGCTTAAATGCGGTTACGGTTAAGAACAAATACCCATTGCTAAGAGTAGATGAGTTATTTGATAAGCTAACTCATGCTCGCATTTTTACAAAAACCAACTTGCAGTTAGGATATCACCAAGTCCGTATTCGGCTTGAAGCTATACCTAAGACTGCATTCCGAACACGGTTTGGACACTACGAGTTTTTGGTGATGCCCTTTGGGTTAACCAATGCGTCCGCAACATTCATGACACTTATGGATAGTGTCTTGAAGCCATATTTGGACAAATTTGTCATTGTTTTCCTCGATGAAATCCTAGTCTATAGTGCTTCTGAAGAAGAGCACTTACAACATCTCAGGCAGGTGTTTGAGTTGTTACGTACAAACAAGTTATATGCCAAGGAATCTAAATGTGATTTTCTAAAAGATGAAATTCATTATTTTGGGCATGTTATTTCAGCTCATGGCCTATACATGGATCAATCCAAAGTGGATACCATCAAAAAATGGCCTCCTCCTAAAAATCTGGAAGAATTACAGATACTTTTAGGATTTGCAGGTTTTTACCGAAGGTTCATTAAAAACTATGCTCAAATTGTTGTTCCTATGACGGATCAACTTAAAGGCAAAGGAAAAGCTTTTCAATGGGGATCCGCTCAACAGCACAGTTTTGATACGCTCAAGGATGCATTCCACACGAGATGGATGCATTAGCTACAACTCCTATACTGGCTATTGTAGATCCTTTGAAACCATTTGTTTTGGAAACAGATGCCAGTGATTGTGCTATTGGAGCAATCCTGTTACAAGACAGACGGCCGATTGCATTTGAAAGTCAGAAGCTTGATGCAGCTCAGCAAAACTATTCTACTTACGAACGCGAACTCTATGCAATAGAGTTTACCTTAAATACATGGCGGCATTATCTGTATGGTGCTCAGTTCGAGATTGTGTTTGACCATGAAAGCATCAAATGGTTTACACAACAAACAGATTTAAAGGGTCGAAAAGCCAGGTGGACCGAGATCCTTCAGTAATATGATGCCAAGCTAAGGTATCGCAAAGGTCGATACAATGTAGTGGCAGAAGCTCTAAGTAGAATACCAGAGATCAATTCGCTCTTGTTCATGAAACTTGGTAGTGAATTTTTAGATTCTCTCAAGGGCAAATATGAGCGTGATCAAGCATATTCCAAAGTGTGGAGCCATGTTCAAAAGAGGGATCCTTCTCACTCCAATGACGGTAGTGTACAGTTAACCTCCACACCTAGTTCTCCTTTATCAAGTGATGAACTACAGCGATGGAAGCATTTTACCATCGACAATGGGTACCTACTCCACAAGGGGAGAGTTTGTGTATCGACGGACACGGACATTCCACGCCAAATTCTTTATGAATGTCATGATAGTCCAAATGTAGGGCACCCGGGGATTAGAAAAACTTATGCTCTCGTACGACGACAGTTTTACTAGCCAGGTATACATGGCTTTGTTCAAGCTTATGTCTTGCACTGCCAAAAATGTCAAGTTAACAAGGCAGAGCACCTGAAAGCAGGAGGACTCTTACATCCTTTGGAGATTCCCAATGGAAAACGGAAAAGTATCTCTATGGATTTTATTGTAGGTTTACCAACCACTATACGAGGTCATGACTCAGTATGGGTAGTTGTAGACAGGTTGACTAAACTATGTAAGTTTATTCCGACCAAATCAACGGTTAAGACACCAGAACTAGCTAAGTTATTTTTGGATAATCTATACAAATTGTATGGTTTGCCAAGTAACATTGTTAGTGACCGTGATCCCAAGTTTAATAGCAACTTTTGGAGAGCTGTATTTAAACGATTGCGTACACAACTAAACCTCAGTACAGCTAATCATCCAAAAACGGATGGTCAAATGGAACGGGTTAACCAGGTGCTAGAGGATATGCTAAGAGCATAGATCAGCAAAAAACAGTCAGACTGGGAAGAATACTTACCTATCCTCGAGTTTGCCTACAACAGTGCTAAGCATGTCACAACAGGTTTTAGTCCCTTCATGCTAATGTACGGGTTTCAACCTAGGTCACGAGTTACGGTGGGGTTGGCAACCGAAAAACTCCAACAGGTTAAGGATTTTCTCCAAGACCACATGGATATGATGAAATTTGCTCGTCAAACTGTCCGGCAAGCACAGGATCGGTATAGGCACATATCTAATGAGGTAGTAGGCTCATTAGATATGAGCCTACCACCTTAGAACTGTAGAGAGTAAATCTACATTTATTTTAGCTCCAAGCCAGTTTTTAGGTACCAAAGTATTGCAGACACAATTGCGCATGTAACGCCTCTTAAATCCATTCATCCAAAATTTATTAATTGATCTATAAAGCTCCTCATATGCGGCAAAGAGGTCAAATGATGAATAAATGATCAAATGTACCATCCCTACACAAGTATTGAGTGCATTCTTAATTAGTTTGTTGCTATTTCATTTGAAAAACTCAACAAACATAACGTTGAGATGGTCCCGTTTCAAAAAATCGGTCTAATGTCTAATGAAAGATAGTTTGTACGTGTAGTAAGAAAAGAATCAGCCATTGTTACCTATGTAAGGAAGGTGGGATCTACAGAAAGGCATGGTGGATAAATTTCCAACAGGGTATCCCGAAAACATGGGTTATTAATGCTTAACAAATCATCCATATACATGTATGTATTGTTGAAGAGGCCCGTCTTAGCGGGTCTTCTAGCTGCTTAAGTATTCACTTATACTCAAAGAAGAGAAGATACAGATTACACATAACAGCAAGAAAACCCCATTGGAATATCATAAACTTGCCGAAAATAGTAGCTACCTAATTGAATAATGATGTGATTAAGGATCCATTGAATATGTTTAATAACATCATTTTTGTCAAAATGTATTGGGGGCTTTTTTGTCTTTTCTCTAATCCACTTAGGATACTTAACGGGTGGATGCATGAATAGGTGGCCCAGTTTTAACCGGTTGAAAGTTTCTTTTGGAGGCTTAAAATTTAGGGGGTATGAAAGTGGTGTTATGGGCAAGAATTGTTTGAATTAAATATTCGTGTGGAGGATACAAAATCTAAAAAATCATGTGGAGGATTCAAAAACATGTGTGGAGCCCACGTCAGAACGAATGTTCAGTCGAATGTTTTCATGACTGTGACTTCTCTGTATCTTTGTGCCTTTCTCCTTCTGCGCCTTTCTCAGCTCGCTCTACAGCCCCCTGTGCACGCTGCTTATCCTTCGCTATGGATAGCAACCTAAGAAAGAGCCCAAGGAATGCATGCAGCCTGACAAGTCTCCCCCACAAAGACCCGACATTCTCCCACGAAGGTATGTCACCTCTCTCTGTCTCTCTCTGTGTTGTGTACAGCGGACCTGTGTGTAGTAGAGTATTGAGGTGTGGATACATTGAGTAATGAGTATGGATTTATTCCTTTCAGAGACAGAAGTTACAGCCTCCTCCCAAAATCAGCCGCTTTGTTCACCCCAAGGATGTGGAGGTGCCATTAAAGGCATTCTGCACGACAAAGGAGGATTTTCACAAGGAATATGGGTTAAGTCTTGAGGGGAAAGATGTTAGGAAGTTGACAGATGCAGATGTGCCCATATCCGACTGGATGAAAGTTTTCACGTGTCTTCCAGTGAAGGAGAAAAAAGTTCCGATAAAAACAGCAAGGCCGGATCACTACAAGGCACTCTACCAGCTCTACAAGCAGGTGTACCAATCCAAACCAACAAACTATCTGCTGGGAGTCAAGTTTGCACGCGGATATGTTTATTTCGTATGCACAGGTCCGATAAAGTGGGCTGAGTTTGCATCTGAGGTGGTGAAGAATGTGACCAATGAAGGTCACTTAGATAGGAAAAGAGAACAATGGAAGTTAGAGACTTCCCAAGTATCCACAGGTACCCCAAGTGGTTCTGCCATCTTCGTAGTAAATACCCCATCCGGAAGTACACCAGTCGGAAGTGGACTTTTTGCGACCACTCAGTCTGCCTTTAGTGTTGAAGTATCCACTTCCTTGCAAGAACTTCTTATTGAGGTTAGAAAATCTCATGAAAATGTATCAGCCGAGTGTTAGAAGGCTAAGGATTCAGTGGTCAAATCTGTTGTTGATGTGCATCGTTGCGAGGGTGCCCTTGACACCATCCGAATGCACTTCCCTGATGATGCCAATGTACCAATAGGCTTGCTTGACAGCCTCCAAGAAAAATTTGACCAAGCAAAAGCCACCCTACAGCAGGCACAAGTATGCTTTTAACTCCATCTGATTGTAGTATAATACATGCAAAGTACCATACGGTATGATTTTTCATACCAGTAGGATTATATCATATTCGGTAAGGGTAGATGACAATACCGGTAGGATGTTATCATACCGGTAGGATTATACCCTACTGGTATGATTGCATCCTACCGGTATGATTATATCCTACCAGTAGGATGTTATCTTACCGGTAGTATTTAGGAGATAATCCTACCAGTATGATAACATCCTACTGGTATGGTTACATCCGACCGGTATGGTTAGATCCAACCGGTATGATAAAATCCAACCGGTTTGATGTTATGCTTCCGGTATACTGTTATCCTACCAGTATGATGTTACCGGATGTTATCCTACCGGTATGATGTTACCGGATGTTATCCTACCGGTATGATGTTATACTATCCAGTATAATAACATTATACCGGTGGGATAACATCATACCAGCAGGATGTAATCATACCGGTATGATAACATCATTATACCCATTTTCAAGCATTCATACCGATTTTATACCTGTTTGACATTGTCTGATAACAAAGGTCTCTTGCCTACAGGAAGAATTATCCAAATGCTTGGAACGTGAGGAAACCTTTGGTCTCTATGTCATGTTTGTGACAGGCATGATTAGTCAACCAATGCTACCTGAAACCATAGTCTTGCCTGCACGAGTAACAGCTCCTGGACATAGTGTTTTTCTCATTGATGTGTGCAATGCTTGTGGTGTAAGAATTCATGATCACAATCGCTCAAGCCATGTTGCTCTATTGCCTTGTTCACATGCATACCATGCATTCTGCTATGCTCACTTGGCTGAGAAAGGAAAGTGCATGCTTAAGGATTGCCTCGGAGTTATTTCTGCAGAAGACCAATCCCTTCTAAAGAAGAAGCCAGTTGAACCATGCCCAAAAACACGTGAGAAAATTGTTTCAATGGGTAATCAGGTGGTTGATTTTTGTCTTCTATGATGTTTTTTCAGGTGGTTGATTTTTGTCTTCTCTGATGTTTTTTCAGAGTCAAGCTGCTTCAGAACTACTGCCGGTAAAGACACAGGGAACGATGCAGTGACGCCTGCATACAAGACACCTGTGGAGGTATTGCTTGATGAAAATGTCCCTGGTAATGCTGAGAAACCTGTTTCGGAAACAATAGAAGAAGAACAAAACTTTGAGGTAAAGGAGCAGAGTACGACTGGTGCTGAAGAGAAAACCCAGAATGAGGAAGACGATGTGTTTCTAGACAGCGTGCGGGTGACAAGATCAAAGACCCCGAGAAAACGAGGCCAACGTGGCAAGAGTAAGTTTTTTCATTGATTATGGCTCTAATAAGTGATCTCTTGCTGCACAGCTTTCTAAAGCTGATGGTCGTGTAGATGTCAGGCTGGAGGGAAGTCCCGAGGAGACCCTTGCTCAGCATATAAGAAAGGCAAAAAGAAAAAAAAATCGAGAAGACTGGAGATGAGAATCCTGAAATGGAGCAAAAAAGACAGGAAGAGGAAGAGACCTAGGGGCAGCCAGAAGAGGAGATGGACATAGAAGACACTAAGGAGATGCAGAATACCGGCACAAGTTCTGACCCTAAACCCAAAGCCTACAAAAGATTATAGTTTGGCCCCCCATGTTTCTTTTTATGTAACCACTTCTGAAATTAATATAACTTTCTTTCCCATTCAACGTCTCTTTCATCTTGTGCCTAATTTTTGAACATTGTGTGTTTTTATTGTATGATTTCAATCTATAGATATGTCCTAATTGCATATTTAAATTTGAGTCTTGTGTAATTTTGCATCTGCAGATATGTTTTCAGTTGAAGAATGGCGCCTTGCAGATAGGTTCAGGGCTGACAAGCAGAATGGCAGGGCTGACATTCGTGCAATATAGAATTGCGTGTTGTCTCCTGCAGTGCTCGTGTTTCCTCTATGGTATAGACTAATTAAAAGAATCCCACTGATATGGCCAAGGCCACCACCTCCGTTGAGCGTCCAGCGTAGGGTTCTCATTTTGGACCTTAATGGATTACTGCTCAAGAAATTTGATGGAAAATATGGTGAAGAATTGCCCCACTGGCCAAAAATGCGGTATGTTATTGAAGGGGATACACAGTTTTGGGTAAGGCCCGATGCAGAAGTGTTTCTGAATTTTTGTTTCAGATGGTTCGAAGTGTGGATATGGAGCTGCTGCGAGTTTGAGAAGCTCAAACGCACGCTAGCGACAGTGTTCCCTAACCACCACAAAAGATTCAATAGAGTGGTAAGTCAGGCGCAGTGCACAAGGGCCCCTTTTAAATTGGGTGCGACAGATAAACCGGTGTTCCACAAGAATCTCAAAAAATTTCTTGACCTACCACCTGACACACTTATCTTTGATGATTCTGGATATAAGCTAATGTTTAATCCATTGGGGTCATTTCTTGTTTTTCCCAAGCTAGAAAAGCTGTCTAAAGAAGTGCGCGCTTGTTTTTCGTCAACCACTGTCATAAACTGGCTGGCACACTGGTTGTACTCTAAGGACAAAATTGAGTATACAAAGAGGACTGTAATTTGTGGAGACGGACAACTTGACGACACCTATGTGCGTCGTTTTTATTGGAAATGGTGGATTGACTTTTTCAAGAAGAAAGGAACAGATTTTTTATATAAAAAGAAAGCTTCATAAAGTCTGTGAAGTGGGCGACTTTTGTCAATGAATTTTTTTGTCGATGGATGTAAATGGAGAATTACTCAGCCAAAAGGCTCAATCAATGTAACAGAATTCACGTATAATACATTTACAAGCAAGTTGCATGAAAATACGTTGTATTCTATATTTGAAGTATATTGCAAATAAAAGGAGACAGTGAGAGAGAGTGTCTGATAACGGTATTATACTCGGCATGACTGGTATGATACTGAGAAGTGAGAGAGAGAGAGAGAGAAAGAGAGAGACTCGGATACAAAGAAGTGACATGTATGATACCGGTATGATTCTTTCAAGTGACTGGTATGATACAGGTATGATACTGAGAAGTGACCGGTATGATATTGAGAAGTGACACGAGAGAGAGAGAGAAAGAGAGAGAGAGAGAGAGAGAGAGAGAGAGAGAGAGTCTTATAGTGAGAAGTGACTGGTATGATACCGGTATGATACTGTGAAGTGACTAATATGATACAGGTATGATACTGAGGAGTGACCGGTATGATACTGAGGAGTGACAGAGAGAGGGAGAGGGACTGGTATGATACCGGTATGATACTGTGGAGTGACCGGTATGATACTGAGACGTTACACACACACACACACACACACAGAAAGACAGAGGAACTTTTATAATACCGGTATCATACCAATCACTCCTCAGTCTCATACCGGTATGATACTGAGAAATGACTAGTATGATGTTTAGAAATGACAGAGAGAGAGAGAGAGAGAGAGAGAGAGAGAGAGAGAGAGAGAGAGAGAGAGAGAGGGAATGTATGATATGGGTATGATACTAGGAAATGGTTGGTATGATACTGTATCATACCGGTATGATACTGGGAATTGACTGGTATGATACCGGTATGATACTGAGAAATGACTGGTATGATACAGAAATGATACTGAGAAGTGACAAAGAGAGAGAGAGAGAGAGAGAGAGAGAGAGAGAGAGAGAGAGAGGGAGAGAGGGAGAGGGAGACAATTCAGTTTACAGTAATAGGCAGATATACACAAAATTATGCATTATGCATTTCTTAAGATGGTTACAACTCAAAAGGCATACTATTGTAGATAGACTCACTGACATCAAGTGATATTGTATATAGTTTTGAGTTGCTGGGATGGGTTATCATGGGGATTTTGATTGCCCGAACAAGATGTGAATATATGAACACCTCTGGCTTTTTGTCCAAAAGCTCGTAGGTCTGCTCATTTATCATACGATAGTAAAACCCTTTGATAGCATAGGATCCTCACCCAATGATATTGCCCCAGTCATCTTCAGCGTCTGAATGAAACTCTTGAATAGCTACAGTGCATTTCACTATATAGAAATCCACTTTTTCTTCATTGTCATTTGGTGCGGGAACAACAAAATCATCGCCAACAATAAGAGCTTGACTGAGGGTGTCATAGTGTCCTTCATATGCTGCATCCTCATTTATTTCGTCGTCATCGTCTTCCCCTTCTTCTGTAGGCTCCAAAATAAGGTATGTCCAGAAAGGAACGTGTGGCTTGCTCACACATCTCCTCCACTTTTCCTGTTTACATGCACTACAGAAACAAGACAGTGAACGTGTTCTCAAAGCAGTTGTATCATGCTCTGAATATGCAGAAACAGAGTGCACTGAGCGGGTATTTTTTACAGCCTTCACATCCCAATTTTTTCCCCTTTCGACATCTCCCAATTCAATCACCCAAAAAATCCTGCTTACATAACAGGCCTGGGATGCATAGGTGGCTGTAGCACCATCTGACAAGGTCCGTCTCAATAATGCCACAACATCTGTAGCACAATCTATCTTTGGGCAATTTGGCTGCAATTGGTATTGAGTTAAAGACCTTTTTATCACTGCTCCCGCACCGTCGTGTTCTCCCTTACCATGTCTGGATCCAAAAAAGTTCCAAGACATTTTCCATCCCGTAAAAACACTGTATCTGCAATTCATTCAATGGATAGAAGAAGATTAATATACTCTTGGCACGATAAAATTACCAAAAAAAACACGTATTATAATATTACTGATGTTAGACAAGCATTTTATTACAACTTTAATGCCACTATGATAGGTCTCTATATTAAAACCACCTTCAGATAATGTTTGTTAGAACATTGTATACCTGGCAAGGAAATAGAATGGTCTTCTTGATTTGAATTGTGAAGCTGCTCCATCAGACCATACCCAATGATGTTTTATATTTAGACCAAATTGCTTTAGCCATTCCGCATGTTTCAGAAAACAGTGTTGAACAAAATGTGTGTCATGTTGCTTGTCATCTGAAATGAAGAAGTGAATTGTCTTGTGGATGTCACCTGCATAATATAAAAATCAGAAATTATTGAAGGCTTAATACAAAAGAAATAATACTGATCTAGAGTGATGTCGTTACCTACAATTCAGAAATATGTTATGTGCACAAAAATAGTTACTTGATTTGAATACCAGTGCATGGACTAAATCTCATTTTGTTCTTTGAAACTATAATTTTCAGCAAAGTCAACAACTGACACAACAACATCTTCTGGAAAGCTTTGTATACATTCCTTATATTGTTCTGCTTGCCATCTATACACAAAATTATGCATTATGTATTTCTTAAGATGGTCTTTGAACATGACTGAGAGATCCTGGCATGATATTTCCTTATGCAACAAGACTTTCCTTTTCTTCTTCAGACCGTCACGCGCAGTTCCTACTTCTAGGTCCTCAAAAATCTTCACCACAATCTTTTTAGCAATAAATGCAGCCTCTGCAACACAAAAGTCTAACTTATCCGGGCCACACCTTTTACATTGACCACTCAAGCAGGCAAGGCCATGGAAGGTGGACGTATCTGATTTAGAACACAGTATAGAGTCCAATAAGGCTGTTACACTCTTGATAAGGTTTTTTGGTGCCTTGCATCCACCATTGTCTTTGCATATGTTGCATTGACAATGGAAAGCTTTTCCATGCAGATCGAATACAGAACTTCGCATGTGATTTATGGCATCCTTTAGGAAGGACATTTGAACATGTGAAATGCAGCAGCAAGTATATCGGTCTCTCAATTTCCGCACAAAATATGGATTCATGTACTCAAACGCCCGTTGCCTTATTACAATTTCAAGGTATTGTTCTTTGAAGTTGAGAAAGAGCTCCACCTACAATGAAAGACATATATGGTTAAAGAACATTGAAGAAAACTACAGGTTTTGAGGAAAACTGTTACATTACTATAAACCAGTATTTTTATTTCAAACCACTATGTTTTTTCACTTAATTGGTTAGGTAAACCAGTATATATGAACACATGTCCTTGGTACGTACCAGTGGTATATAAGTGTCAACCAGTGCAAATGTTCTTACTGCTGACGTAAACCAATCTTTTCATTTATAACCGGTATATTATTTACCTAACCAGTACAAGTGAGCACTTAACCACGATGTATACCAGTGATAAATAAGTGTTAAAAAGAATGAACACATGCCCTTGGTACGTACCAGTGGTATATAAGTGTCAACCAGTTCAAATGTTCTTACTGCTGATGTAAACCAGTTTTTTCATTTAAAACCGGTATGTTTTTTACCTAACCAGTACATGTGAGCACTTACCCATGATGTGTACCAGTGAAAAATAAGGGTTAAAAAAATGAACACATGTCCTTGGTACATACCAGTGGTATATAAGTGTCAACCAGTTCAAATGTTCTGACTCCTGATGTAAACCAGTCTTTTCATTTAAAACCGGTATGTTATTTACCTAGCCAGTACATGTGAGCACTTAACCACGATGTATACCAGTGAGAAATAAGTGTTAAAGAAAATGAACACATGTCATTGGTACGTACCAGTGGTATATAAGTGTCAACCAGTGTTCTGACTGCTGATGTAACCCAGTCTTTTCATTTAAAACCGGTATGTGATTTACCTAACCAGTACATGTGAGCACTTACCCATGATGTGTACCAGTGAAAAATAAGGGTTAAAAAAATGAACACATGTCCTTGGTACGTTCCAGTGGTATATAAGTGTCACCCAGTGCAAATGTTCTTACTGCTGATGTAAACCAGTCTTTTCATTTAAAACCGGTATGTTATTTACCTAACTAGTACAAGTGAGCACTTAACCACGATGTATACCAGTGAGAAATTAGTGTTAAAAGAAATTAACACATGTCCTTGGTACATACCAGTGGTATATAAGTGTCAACTTGTTCAAATATTCTTACTGCTGATGTAAACCAGTCTTTTCATTTAAAACCGCTATGTTATTTACTAGCCAGTATATGTAAGCACTTAACCACGATGTATACCAGTGAGAAAAATGTGTTAAAAAAAATGAACACATGTCCTTGGTACGTTCCAATGGTATATAAGTATCAACCAGTTCAAATGTTCTGACTGCTAATGTAAACCAGTCTTTTCATTTAAAACCGGTATGTTATTTACCTAACCAGTACATGTGAGGACTTAATCACGATGTATACCAGTGAGAAATAAGTGTACAAAAAAATTTACTGGATATGTAAACCACTATTTTCCTTTCAAACAGATATGTTTTTTACCTATCTGACATGACAAACAGTACATGTGAACACTTGACGAGTACATGTGAACACTTAACCACTATGTATACCAGTGAGAAATAGGTGTTAAAAGATTTTACTGGTTATGTAAACCAGTTTTTTACCTAACCAGTTTATACATATCATACGCGTGTGAAAGTATGCGTCTGCAAACGTATGTTTCAACAAACATACGCGTATGATAAAAACTATGTTTCCATTTATATTCTCCTTCACATCCAATATTTATCTACTCTTAGTCTAGGACCAAATACAGATTCCCCTTATTTCCATTTATAACTTCCTTCATATCCGATTTCATATCTACTCTTATCAACCCATTTATAGAGAATATAGGTCATGAATGCAAATATTAGAAAACAAAAATGGATATGGCGAAGCAAGTTATTACCTGAGATTGATCAAGAAGATGCACAAGATGTTTGACATATGAATTTCTTCCAATACGCTTTCTGCACACATCCTTCTTATTGGGTGAAACACGAGTGTTAGACATCCAAAAAGAGAAGATCAACTCTTTCTCATCAAGTGTTATGAAGCCACGATCCATGGGTTGTCGAGCACACAAAGAGATTGTCAAATTGCCATCACTTGTTGCCCTCAACCGATTCTTTGCAGCTATGAAGTTCCTCTTGTGCAAATTTAGCAACTTAGATGCAGCTGAAACATTCACTTTTGAGGTAGATGTACACTCAACGTTCATAAGCATTGTGGTGATGAACCTTTTAAGAAAGAGCTCATGTCCGCTCTTGGGTAATTTGATTGCATCTATTGTGTTGCGTATGGCTTCAACGAAGGTTGTTTGTGCCCTGGGCATTTCAAGGTCTCCAAGAGAAGGATGATTGACAAACTTGCACAAAATATCTGAGCGTGATGCAACATCGAGGGCCTTTGTACGCAGATTGAAGAGCATAACAAGGTCATTGCAAAGCCTTTGACGCTTTGCATCATGAGCACCATTTTGATCATTATCTTCCTCACGTGCTACCTGCTCAAGCTTGTTCTTAGCACGCTGCTCCCTCTTTCTCCTAGCATGATATTCCTTGACCGCATCAACAGCATACCTAGCACACAGTTCACAGTGAGGCTGAGAGCAATCACATACAGTGTGAGATTCTTGCTCCATGCTAGAGAGGGAGAGATTGAGCGAGGTGATAGGCCTACAGAGAGCAAGAGCAGTATATTACAGCAATAAGATGTGTGATAGGCCTACAAAGTAAAACAGCAATCTGTGCTCCTACACAGAGAGTTAGAGAGAGACGGGAAAACGAGAGAGCAGGAAGACAAAGAGTTGGCTGACGTGCATAGTTAAGAGCTACAAAGCCGTCTTCTATATTTGAAAAAGAGACGTGGAAATAGTAATGGTGTAAAGAGCTGGCTGCGGTGCATAGTTAAAAGGTACAGAGCCGTCTTCTATATTTAACAAAAAGCTGTGGAAATTCTATATTTAATTAAAAATCTGTTCAAAAGAATATATCGAATTGAACTAATAGAGATGGTTTTATGTACCGGTTATAAAACCTCTGTCCGGGACAAGGTTTTTGGTCCACCTATTCATGCATCCACCCTAACCAAGAGATGCATTTCAAGTTATTATGACCTTTGCTACAAAATGACATGTTAATTAAGTCTATTAGAACATTAATAAGACCATAGTCACCAACTAAAGGGATGTTCTCATAGCATTGTGTGATATATGCAATAAACTTAGAATAAATGTTTTTGGGTTCGTTAATAAAGACTTTTGTTGAATTTTTAACTAACCAAAAGGGTTGTATATCAGTTCCAAGGAAGAGATGTGCATCCTGTCTTTTAAGCGCACATATATGACACATTTCTTCTAGAATCGTATTGAGGCAAGAGCTAACATTATTTGTAATATTTGTGGCAATACAGTCAGAAGCATCAAAGAATCCACCAAAACTTGTTTTTATGACTCTTTAAACGTTGGAAAGAGTATCGACAATTTACCGGTTTCCATCGTATATCCAAGATCCTTTAATCCTTCAAGGAGCATGTTAGCAACCTCTACATGATCATCCCAATTCTATAAAACTCCTTCCCATTTAGCATATTAAGTGTAGCTTCATAGGCTAATTTTTTACATATGATAGAGGCTGAGTTAGCAGTCGTGTCCAACCCAACAACAAACAATTCCTCAATCAGTAATCTTATTTGAGCTTGTAGCTCATTAATGAGCCAAGTGGTCTCATGCCTAAGCCACTGTGCTGGTAGTTTTTCTATTAACCCAAAGAAAACAATCTGGAGTCATTTTTCTAAATCCATTTGGAGTGCAGACTCCGGTTGGAGTTTCAAGGCCAAGTTGGCCTGTAACATTTAATGGCCTAGTAAATTTTGTGTAGCGGAAACTAACATGAACATAGTGAGCATTTCATTAGAATAGGTTCCTAATGATCATAGCAAGAGTGCTTGGGTGGAGAGAGCAACAAAAGGCATAACACCTAGTTAGATAGGCATGAACAATACTTCAAAAGAGAGAGAAATTAAGCTATTGACAACAATTGAGGACCGGATTTACATGGAGCCCGTACCCCCTCCAAAAGTCTTTGTATTATAGGTTTCCCCCATCAAGAGAGACATTTTACAATGCAATTCTTTGTGTTCCTTCAATAACTAGCTAGTGCAATGAAGATGGAAACTTTAAGCACTCACCAAAACACTTATAAAACACAACATCAATTCCCTCACAGTCTCAGACCCAAGACCTCACACACCTTTGAAGATGGTGAGAGCTAGCGGGGTATGAGAGTAGCTTGAGAGGAAGAAGGAGTAGTCTTACAAGAAATATGTGCATCTCCTCACATAATCACTCATATTAGCATACCATAGCTTAGTAATTATCATGGTAGAGGAGACTAGCATGCATTGAATCTTGGCTTTTGGTTTGATTTGCAACACAAAGCCAAGAGTTGTTGGTGTAGGCCTCCCTTCTCACAAGCTTGGAGTAGGTGATAAGTTTTTCATTAGAGCTTGATAAGGGGAGAGAGAGAGAGAGAGAGAGAGAGAGAGAGAGAGAGAGAGTCTTCTTGCTCCACACATGAGCTTGTGTGAGTGTGTGTGTGTGTGTGTGTGTGTGTGTGTGTGTGTGATAATGCCTTGACAAATTCAGCCCCCTTTTTCTATTGGTCGACCCCTCTTCCATTTTACTCATGCAGGCACCCCATTGGCCCATGCCAGGCTTAGCCAATGAAAATTGAGAGGCATAAGTGATAGCCTTTTGACATGTGTCCCCCTTTTCCCTTTTGTGAGAGCTTTACGTAATTAATTAATGCAACTAAACTCTCATTGGACCCCTTAGCCAATAGGAATCAGGCAAGCCATTGGGCTGCTGAATGCTCATTGGACCCCTTGGGAGACTGTCCAATAGTCTTCTAGAGAGCTTAATTCTTACTGCTTCTTTTATTAAGTGTTTTTAAGTGGATTAAACTAGATTTAGCCTAATTCTCATTGGTCCACCTCCGTGGCCATCCAATAGGATTTGAGTGCACCTTGTGGGCATCTGGGCTAGGGAGCTGACATGTGTCCCTCATTCCCTTCGTGTAAAAGAAGCTTGTGTGTGTGTGTGTGTGTGTGTGTGTGTGTGTGTGTGTGTGTGTGTGTGTGTGTGTGTGTGTGTGTTTCTCTCTCATCCCCTACTTCCAGAGCTCGCCCCCTCTTATGTAGGAACCTTTGAAGACTTTTTGTAAACACACAAAGCATCCAATTTAACTAAGCTTTGACCAATATTGGACACAACCTTTGAATTTTGAACCTTAGCATTTTGGAAGTCTTAATGGGATGAACCTTAGGGTCTTTAAATCCCATTGTTGCACATTGCTCTTTTGCATATGGCCCTCCCTTTGGATCCCTATTTTCCCTCTTGTGGATCCCTATTGTGGCCGGTCTGCCAGCTTAACCAATATTCTAGCTTTTTCTCCCCTAGCACTTCCCCATATTAAATGATCAGTTTAACATGAGAAAATCATTTAGGAGAATTAGATATTAGTTATTATGACATTACCTCTCTCTCTTGAAATCATAGTCCTCCTCGACTATGGGGTAGAGAAGATAAAGCCTATTCATTAGTCCTTTTTCTAGCGGGTAGAGGATCCCTATGTTAGCCTACGACATCATTCCAGAATGGATGACTAATCCATTTGGTGCTTGAGAACCTAAGCTGCCGCAAGCAGGTCTGCACATTAGTCTTGTCAATCTTCCATAGTAGAGTGACAAGCTCTACTTGGTGTTTGGGAGACGTCGTCTCCGCAAGCTTGATTCTAAGCATGCATACTACTTTACATTTGTGCACAATAAAGAAAAAGAGAGTCTTATAAGACAAAAACTTTATTCACTTTAAACATTTGTACATTTGCTTACTCTAGGGAAGCATTGTAATCATTGACAAGGTTTAGGTTATACTTTAATTGTATGCCTTGTATCCATCTAGCATATTCAAAAGGATAATTCTTAAATGTAATAAGATATCATCGGATAGTCTTACCGCCTCTTAATACCTTGTCTGCATGTCGGAGAATGGACTCTGGCTACAGCACCTCTTCTTGGTCCTTGATCTCCGGTGGGTCTTCAATAGTTTGTTCTTGAGGTAACTCTCCTTTGTAAGGATTTAGTAGGCTCGCATGAAAATCATTGTTTATGAGCCAATGGTTGGGCAACTTGTGTTGATAGGTCATCTTATTGATTGGCCTACGAATCTGGAAGGGATCATAGTACCTTTTTGCTAATTTAGCATAGTACTTTTGGTGTCCCATAGGATTCTTGCCCGTCGTGTGCCTTAATCAGGCCTTCGGAAATTTAACTAAGACCTAATCCTTTTCTTTAAAGGCTTGGCTCTTCTGTGCTTATTAGTAGCAGCCTTTTGCCTTTGCTATGAGATAGAGATAGCATCCTTAATCTTTTGGAAACATTCTTGTAGGTATAGGCTATACTCATCTGCAGAGCGAAGATCTTCCCGTGTACTTTAAGTAGCAGGGGACTTTTTTATCTTTCCTCAATTACTTTGAAAGGTGCTTTTCCTGTGGAAGTATGTACAGTGTTATTATAGGCATACTCCACTAAGGCTAAGTACTTCTCCCATTGGGACCTTTGATCTACTTCTGTTACATAGGCTTTTAGTAGATCAAGATTCTTAGGTTAGTTATTTCACTTTGGCCATCTGTTTGTGGGTGACAGGCCAAAGAGAAATTTAGCCTTGTCCCTAAATTCTCAAAGAGACCCTTCCAAAAATTACTGGTCATTGTAGGATCTCTATTCGACACTATGGACATTGGCAAGCCATGATACTTGAAGATTTGTGAAATGAAGAGGGTTGCCATTTGATGGGCTTTTATAGCCTTTTTAACAAGTATAAATGAGCTTGTTTACTGAACCTATCTACTATCATCCATATTCCCGTATTCCCATGGATAGACTTAGGCAATCCAAAGATAAAATCCATGGATATGCTCTCCCATGGTGAATTAGGGATTGGAAAAGGTTGAAGCAATCCAGGTTGCTTCCCTCTATCAAACTTTGTCTTTTGGCATACCACACATTTAGAAACATACTCTTGTATGTTTGCTTTCATGGTAGGCCACTAGAAATACGTTGCAATCCCTTTTAGGGTAGACTAAATCCCTCTATGCCTTGCATAAGGAGGAGCATGAGATTCATACATTACTTTCTCACATAGTGAGTTAGTAACACATAGTCTATTTGCCATAGAGAAGATAATCATCTTGTAAAGTAAATGGTTCCTCTTTCTTCCTTAGAGCAAGGGCTGAAATCACATCTCTAAAATCGGGATCAATAGCATACTCATCTATCATAGAAGATAGATCATTGTGAGTTGCTATGGAAACCGCATTCACTCTCGGTTGTCTTGAGAGTGCATCAGCTACTTGATTATGCTTGCCAGCAATGTGAGCAATATGGAAATGAAATTTCAAAATGGAAATTTGCCCACCTCATTTTTTTGTCGGAGAGCTTGGCTGCACCATGAAGTACTTAAGGCTTTGGTGATCCGTCCACAGAATGAAAGGAGTCCCCAATAAATAGTGCTTCCATGAGTCTAAGGCATGTAGAACTACGAGGAGTTCCTTTTCATATATGCCTAGAGCTTGCTCAACAGGGTTGAGCCTTCGACTTTCATAGGCTATGGCGTGCCCTTCTTGGAGCAAAATAGCTCTAAGCCAATCACCACAACAGTCACATTGGACCTCAAATGGCTTTGAGAGATCCGACAGTGTAAGCACAGGTTGAGAGATAAGCTTTTCGAAAGCATTTTTCTCCTTGGCAGACCATGTATACCTAACATTTTTCTTTGTTAGGTCATGTAATGGTCCTTCTATTAGTGAGAACTTTTCTATGAAGCGTCTATAGTATGCACACATACCTATAAAGCGTCTTAGTTCATGAAGATTCCTTGGTTTAGGCCATCCTTTTATTACCTCTAACTTTGATGGATCCATTTGGATGCCATCTTGAGAGATAATGTGACCTAAACACTGAATCTCTTGTAAGAAAAACTCAATTTTCTTTTTATTAACATAAAGTTTATTCTCTCTTAAGACTTGAAATATTACCTGGAGGTGTTTCTTGTGTTCGTCTAATGAATTAGAGTAGATGATGATATCATCAAAGAACACTCCAGTAAAGGTTCAGTGAGGCCTGAATAGCTTCTCCATCAAGCGGTTGAATGTGGTTGGTGCATTGGTCAAACCAAAAGGCATGACAATGTATTTGTAAAGACCAAACGTAGTGCAAAATGCGGTCTTTAATGTCTTGATCAAATATCCTTATTTGATGGTATCCACTTTTTAGTTCAATCCTACTGAAGTAGGTCAACCCTTGTAGCTTATCAAATAAGTCTTCTACCCGTGGAATGGGAAACCTATTTTTGATAGTGATCCTATTTAGTGCTCTATAGTCGACACACTTACGATATGTGTCGTCTTTCTTTTGCACTAGTAACACGAGTGAGCAAGATGGAGATGAGCTAGTCCTAACCATGCCCTTCTCAACTAACTCATGCACTTGCCGCATAATCTCCTCTTGCTGTCTTGAGAAACTCTATAAGGAGGTTTATTAGGCGGTGAACTTCCTGGAAGGAGTTCAATTGCATGGTCATGATTGCCTCATTTAGGAGGTAGTTCACAAGGGATGTCGTCAACAAAGACATCTTGAAACCCCTTGAGAAAATTGGATCCTTGTGGTTGTTTATATTTTCTTTTGCTAAAGTATTAGGTTCATTTTGAGAATCTTTAACAAAAATCATGTACATGGAAATAGAGCTCTTTATTGACTTATTGAAAGCTTGCGTATGTACAATGGGTATCGTGTTACCGATTTCCTTAGCATCTATGTACATATCTTTTTCCCTAAACCTAAAGTAGATACGCCTTTCAGGGAATTTAACATTGGCAGCCATGCAATCAAACCATGGTGCCCCTAGGATTACATCCTCGTGCTTGAGAGGAGAGATAAAGAAGTCCTCTTTGTCCACATAGCTTTGGACATGGAGCCTCAATTTCCCAATTAAGGGAGTGACTAAAGCTTCTTGCCCCTTGAAAGCACCATTTGCGGGTAGGACATCTCCCATCTCATAGGCTTGGATGCCTAGCTTGGTGGCCAACTCTGTGGATATAAAATTGTGAGTAGAACCAGGGTCAAATATAATAAAAGCATCATGTTCTCTTACCATTCCCCAAGCATGGCATAGAGGAGATCCTTTGTGGTGAGCTTCCTCTTCTTGGATTTTGACCAAGGTAGCTCTAGGAGGCTCATGGCGGGTATCCTTCTGGGGACAAGCGTGGTACGCATGCCCTTGCTCACCGCACTTGAAACAACGGTTATCCTTGCGATAACGCTCAAGCTCTTCAAGAGAGAGTTTGTTTCTGCCTTTGTAAACTCCCTTCTCCTTAGCTTTGTTGTTATTGGAATTGCCCTTAGAAGACTTCTTGACATTGTCCTTCCCCTTAGGCTCATTGGAACCCTTGTTTTCTGTGGGCTTAGAATTTCTCTTAGTCCCTATTTGTAAATTGATTTGAGAAGCCACCATAGTATGGTGTATAACCGCAGATATGGTGCATGGCCTTTGGGAGTTAACATACTCCGCCATTTCTTCAGTGCCCGCACAAAATTGTTGTTTTTGCTCTCCAAAATCCATTTTTTTTAAGACAGCGGATTTGAGATGTAAATCCCAAAACTTGTCTACATATTTATGAATGGATTCATAGGGAGAGAGCTTCAAGCTTCACCATTTGGTGAGTACTTTGTCTTTGGCATTGGTGGCCAAAAACTGCTTCATAATGGAAGATCTTAAAGCTTTCCATGTTCGTGGAGCTTCACTGTTTGCCCATAGGCTAGACCACCATTGCCTGGCGGACTTTTGAAAGTGCATAGCTACATGATAGCTTAGAGGACTCTGTGAAGCCCTCACCTCCAAACGTTGCATCGAATTGTTGGATAAAGTCCACGCTTTCTCACCTTTTTCTTCTCTTGCTTTTTGTCATCCCTCTTTGAATTATCATTAGGAAATTTCGGAGGTCATTTGGAGGGCCTTCTAAGAAAATGTATTTTTTGCACTCTCTCTCTAGAAAATATGGCGAATAATAGAGGTGGGTCTTTCATGGTAAAAGTTCAAAAAGTGTACTTTAAGTAGATTCTTTACTCTTCTGAACATTCGTCCGTAATGATTGAGGGATAATCTTCTTTTCAGCTACATTGAATGAACCTCGTCCACATGGAGGGAATGAGGCTAACATGGAGGGACGAAGGCGCAGCCGCTATTCACTTTCCATTAAACCTGCACATTTGTCTAATGGCGCACTTCTCAAATGGCACAAATGTTACCCAGAAACGAGCCAAATATCACCTTCAGTACGAAGTTGTCAAATGAAGGACACCATCTTGGGTGGTCGTATCCGAAAGAAGAAATTGCGCAATCTTGAAACATTGCAGGTTGCATCCGGAGGTCTCAAGAAAAGAATCCGAGCATTAAGGTGATGCTTCTTGGTTGGCTACATTGTCTTAGTTAAGTAATCTTTTTGTTTTTTCTTGTTATGCATTGTTTTCATGTGCCTAAATAGTGTTAGTGAAGAAAATTTTCTGTTATTTACTTATGCATTGTCTTCATGTAGAGAGTCAATCTATCCTGACAAGGAAAACATTGACCCCAAAGCCAATATAGGAAAGAGATTGAAGCCACTCATAAGTAGAAGCCTGGCAGCAGATATAGTATATGACAAGAAGTTTAAGGTCCTACAACAAAATGTAGTGGACCGCTTTATTTCAGAGAACTCAGTGCCTGCAAAAGAGATACAAGGCACACTTGATTCACTTGGTGTAAGCAAAAGAGGATATTCGGCTATACAAAAATCTGTCTCATCCGTCTTTGTTAAGAAGGGTATAAAATCCAAACTTTTACCATCAGCCTCAAGTGTTTGGAAAGAGAGGCTTCAGCTTAACAAGGCACAGGGAGACTATCTCGGACAGCCCTTTCATATTAAAGCAACTTACAGTGGCCACGGAGCAAACATGGCATATGATGAGTTCAATAATATTTTTATGGACCTGTAGATGTTACAGAAGAGAATGGTGGAGTTTTACAACATCACATTTGAAGAGTCACGAGGGGTATTACATTTTTTGTTAAAACTGGATGAGTGTGAGCTTGTTAAAGAGAAAAATCTAGAGCGTGTTACGATTACTTTAATGAATAGAGCCCTCTCAAAGTGTCCCAGTGATGATCCTTTGTACTTTAGTGTTTAATCAGAATCTAAAATATGGTGGCTTGGTGCGTTTGAGGTAAGCGAGATTCTCAAGTAAGCTCAAATGTTCACATCTACTTAAGTCTCATTTATTTTGTGTTGCAGGTAAAGAAAGAAGATCATGAGATTCTATATTGGGTGTTCCATCGAACAAATATTCCGGAGGTGATTGATAGACAGACTAACTAGGGAGAGGTACTACATCTAGATGGAAGGGGAGACTTTCAAGTTCAGTGGAATCTTGCAGGTGACCTCAAAACATTAAAATGCATGTATAATTGTGGAATGGGTGCAATGGCAAAGTCGTCGTGTTTGTTCTGCATGGAACCTGCAAAGGTCATGGACCCAAAGTGGTGGAGAAAAGCTCCAACACGTCACATTGAGGACCCTGCTTTTCGACCGGTTTTGAAAATACCACTTGTGAATGTCCACATCTGTACAATGCATGCCCTTTGTAGAATTGTGGAGAAATTGGTCTACTTATATATCGGGTTTGCTTGGAAGATTAAGAACTCAGCAGAGTGACAAGTAGCCCTGCAGTGCTTAGAATTGGTACTGTCGGATATGGGGCTTCATGGTGGCAATGTGAAAATCCAACCGGATGAAAAGAGATCAACTGTTGAGAAGGATGTCCCATGCAAACCATCCATCGGTGGGGTGAAGGCAGGGAGGTTTTTATCTAAACCCCAAGGTACAAGAGATCCGAAGCTAACAAAACATGGAAAAATATATAACACATCTTATGTTAGCAAGGTAGAGTATCAGAGCTGGAAAAAGCTACATATTGCAGTCAAAGACCAAGAACCAACTACTCGTAACGCGAAGGCTGAGGTTTGGCGATCAATAGACATCCTATTTTTGATGTGCGACAAAGATGATTGGTCACAAGGTGATATGAACAAGTTCAAGGAGAATCTCGACCTTCTCAAAAAATCATTCAAGACAGCATGGACAGACACCCAAATTACTCACTACATGGTATTATCATGTATTTGATTCTATTTTATGTGCAACTATGTGAGTGTAAAACATTCTAACTAATCTGTTTTCATATCCAGCACATCATCTTCAATCATTTACCATATTTTATACAAAAGTATGGGAACCCGGCAATATGGAATACCCAAGGGATGGAAAAGTCTCATTACATGGCGAGAAATGCTTATTTCAAGCACACACGACATGGTGGCTCTCGAATCAAGGCTAACACTTTGAGAGAACTATTTGAATGGTTCTATCGTAGAATCATTCATTGAATGCAGGCAAAAGAAGTCTTGGCCTCTTCAGCAACAGCACAAGCCATCAGACATTTACAACAACAAAAAGTTAAAAGATCAATGGCATACAACAACTCCGGTGCTCGTGAAAGTCAACGAAGGTGGAGAGAGACAATGGTGTATGTGAACCACAAGTGGAGAAAGATACTCTGAGTGGATGACATTGTACAAAATTTATGTAATACATGATCTTATACAATTGCTACTTGAAGTGTATCAAGATTTTGAAGGTTCAATTTTGTTTTTTGGCACATCACCCTTGTAACGAATCATGAGATGTTTGCCATACTCTAAAAGTTCATCTGGGTTTTGTCTACCAAGAGCTAGTGCCATTGCTGTGTAAGTGTAGTAATACGCTGCCCGACCACCTGTATAGCCCGAGAAGTAACCAAAACAATCTCTAGCAAACACTTTGTCCACAAGAATGACTTTATCTGCACTTTTGGGCATCACGGGTCCACCTAAGAAGCGTGATAGTGTCTTGAATGTGTAAGTTGCTATTGAACCCTCTTGTGACATGGAATTGTGAAAAACTACTATCGGTGACTCGCAAAGCTTTGAAAGGTACTGCGCTAGGGCCGCATCCCTTCCACGATACTCTCGAGTCCGCCGCCGAAGGAAGTCATCCTTGTCAGCAATCCAAGACTGCACATATCATGTCAGAGTAAGTGACACACACACACACACACACACACAGAGTTACCATGAAGCTCTCATCCTGTAGAAAGAGGTTTTCCTGCCACAGGTCTCCAGATGTAGTTGACCCCTGACCTGAATGGTTAAACCAATCCTCCACTTATTTGTTACTTGTTGATGGTCTTAGGCTTTGTCTTATTGCTTGGAAGGTGGCTTCATCAAGTAGTGTCTCCTTGTATTTTTCAGCTTTCTCAAAGCATCTTCGGAGGCATTCCATTGGATTACTGGATGTTTCCATTGCCTCATCATCACTTCTATCCTCTGAAACAAATCCACTCCTCTCCTCTTGGACTCTGGAAATGATAGCCAGGGAGAAGTCCTCCCTTAAATAAAATATGCTTTGCACATCATGTAAAAAGATATAGGTCCTGTCTCCAATCCTGAAGTCAGGCATAGCAGGCAGCATCATCTGAGCATGCTTCTCAGTGAAGTTACTGACATCCAAAGGTAGTTTGATTTCTGTGGTTTTCACAGAGAGCATCTTACTTCTTTGTACTTCAATTGCCTCAACCTCAAGTTCGACTATATCTTCAACCTCCTCGACTTCTTGTATATGTGTTGTCTCCTCGCATTCTTCATCTGGTGCTGCATCCTGCTCCTCTAACACCTCATCAGGATTCTGCATGAGGAATTCAAACAGGCTGTTCAGGTAAATCATAAATCCAAAGGATTTTTGAATAAGTTTGCACTCTTTTTGGTGCAAAGGGTAGGCTGAATGTCGGCAAGCAGGTGGTAATTCCCTATACTTCTTCAGTCCTTGTCCCTTTGCACCACACTCATTTAAATGCACAACAGTCATAGTGGGTAGAACAACCCTCCCTACCTGCACCATCACTTCAAATTTATCTCTGTAGGACTGCAAGAATTCACTATGCTGAGCTAACAGGGCTTCAATGTCAAACTTTGGGTTAAACATAGAATGAACTAGATCAAATTTGTCCCCAGCACCACAAGATGCTGCAAAATCGAACAGACAGTTGAGGAGCGGATTTACGTGTAGCCGGTCCCCCCTCCAAAAGGCTTTGTATTATAGGTTTCCCCCATCAAGAGACACATTTTACAATACAGTTCTTTGTGTTCCTTCAATAACTCGCTAGTGCAATGAAGATGGAAGCTTCAAGCCGCTCACTAAAACACTTATAAAACACAACATCAATTCCCTCACAGTCTCAGACCCAAGACCTCACACCTTCGAAGATGGTGAGAGCTAGCGGGGTATGAGAGTAGATTGAGAGGAAGAAGGAGTAGTCTTATGAGAAAGTTGTAAATCTCCTCACATAATCACTCATATTAGCATAGCATAGCTTAGTAATTAGCATGGTAGAGGAGATGATCATGCATTGAAGCTTGGCTCTTGGTTGGATTTGCATCACAAAGCCAAGAGTTGTTGGTGTAGGCCTCCTTCTCACAAGCTTGGCGTAGGTGATAAGCTTTCCATTAAAGCTTGAGAAGGAGGGGGAGAGAGAGAGAGAGAGAGAGAGAGAGAGAGAGAGAGAGAGAGTCTTCTTGCTCCAGACATGAGCTTGTATGAGTGTGTGTGTGTGTGTGTGTGTGTGTGTGTGTGATAATGCCTTGACAAATTCAACCCCCTTTCTCTCTTGGTCGACCCCTCTTCCATTTTACTCATGCAGGCACCCCATTGGCCCATGCCAGGCTTAGCCAATGAAAATTGAGAGGCATAAGTGATAGCCTTCTGACATGTGTCCCCCTTTCCCTTTTGTGAGAGCTTTAGGTAATTAATTAATGCAACTAAACTCTCATTGGACCCTTTGTCTCCTAGCCAATAGGAATGAGGCAAGCCATTGGGCTGTTGAATGCTCATTTCTAGAGAGCTTAATTCTTATTGATTCTTTTATTAAGTGTTTTTTAAAAAAATAAACTAGATTTACTCTAGCCTAATTCTCATTGGTTCACCTCCATGGCCATCCAATAGGATTTGAGTGCACCTTGTGGGCATCTAGGCTAGGGAGCTGACATGTGTCCCTCATTCCCTTTGTGTAAAGGAATCTTGTGAGTGTGTGTGTGAGTGTGTGTGTGTGTGTGTGTGTGTGTCTCATCCCCTACTTCCAGGGCTCGCCCCCTCCTATATAGGAACCTTTGAGGACTTTTTGTGCACACACAAAGCATCCAATTTAACTAAGCTTTGACCATTGGACACAACCTTTGAATTTTGAAACCTTAGCATTTTGGAAGTCTTAATGGGCTAAACCTTAGGGTCTTTAAAGCCCATTGTTGCACATCGCTCTTTTGCAGATGGCCCCCCCTTTGGATCCCTATTTTCCCTCCTTTGGATCCCTATTGTGGCCGGTCTCCAGCTTAACCAATATTCTAGCTTTTTCTCCCCTGGCACTTCCCCATATTAAATGATCAGTTTAACATGAGAAATCATTTAGGAGAATTAGATATTAGTTATTATAACACGGCGAGACAATCTCTTAGAGCCAAAAAGGAAGATTGTGGATGAAGTGGATATGTGGGGATATGATTCAAACCTTTTGCGAGAAGACATCTCACTACCAAATTGGGTATAATATGATAATCAGTGGTACACACATGCATCACTAACTCCCCGAAATCCTTAATGAACCGAGAATGACTCCAGCACTGACATGCCATAGGTTTTTCCTTTCTTGGAAAGTCATTCGAGTTTTTTTTTTTTAATGAAGTGTTTCAATATATTTCCAAAACACTAGCTTATTAAGTAAATCATGGTTTCCAAGGACCGTATCCAAACATTGGGAGATAGCCAGCCTTGGTGGAAAATATTCAAGTAATTTATTAGCAAATAAACAATGTACAAAAATATCACTGCCCAGAGCTTCAGCTTTCAAAATCATCAACTTGCCAACCTCGTTGTAGATAACTTGCAAGAAATTTGCAAAAAACTGATATGGTTGCTTCTTTGTGCCTTTTGAAGCACCTGTCAAACATGTTTGTGAAGGCTGTATTTTGGGTAAGATGCACCGTTCAAAGTTTGACCTTCCTCTCCCTCTAGCAAATCTCCTCTAGCGACCCCTTCTACCCACAAACTCAGAAGCAGAAGAAGATGGGGAGAGGAATGAAGTAAATGACGAGCTTGGAGTAGTCAGAGAATTAAGACGTTTGGGTGCTGGATGCTCCTCATCATCAGTGTTGGATTTTAGAAGCCCCAGCATGGTCTTTATACCTTTGTAGTTCTTATATATAGAAAGTAGAAGCCCATATTTTTCAGTAGCAAGCTCTCTTAATAACTCCAAAACCAGCCCCGAAAATCCCTACAATGACCGTGTAATATCTCAAGCCTTGATCTCAAGACCTATGAGGAAAGAGAGAGGCAATTGCTATCTTCTTGGAGTGATTATAGAAACTAAAGTACACCTTGCTCGCTTGTGCGCACACATGCACACACACCAAGAGATATGTGTATTTGTGTGACCCAATAGCCATGCTTTTTTGGCCACAGCAACGTGCGGGTCACACACTATATTATTTAATGTCTCATCACGTTAGTCAAGTTATCTACCTAAAAACAACTACTTTTTTATATGTTTGTTTGTAGAATTGCTAGGCTTTTTCTAGAGCCTTATAAACTTCATAGCTTATTGAACGACAACATCATGCAGCAACCTTTTGTGAAACCTACCAGATATTGATAATCTTGACGAGATAATGTGATTAAATTCTGGATGAGAAGAGCTTTTATAGATTTAGTGCAAGCTAGGTCTCCTTAGACACTCAACATAATCTTACATGCCTAAATTGGTGGTGTTCTTAATTACATCTTGTTTTTGCCAAGCCTCGTGACTTTATCACTTGTTCGTTTAACGTTTTCTTCTCTTTAAAATGTCCTTGCATTAGTCGTGATCAGGGTACTGAGATGGAAGGGCTTGCGGCGTCGGTTAAGGGTACTTTGGGGGTTTGCTTTGCTGTCAGCTAGCCCTGATCTTCTTGGCCAGGGTGTGTGTTGGATTCACCGCCTAGGAGGGAGGGCCTCATACCCGGCCACCATCGCTTTGGTCACGCGCTCAGGATCGCAAAGAGAGCTACTAAGGACGTGCTTAGGATTTGTTGCCTTGGCATCTTAGACTTGATGCAGGGTTGTTTTTCGGCACGTTTTCTATCGCTGAAGCTTCGCGATTATTATTTTTATGTTAATAATCGAGATCATTATCAAAGGCCTATGCTTTTTGGTGTTTTACTTAGGAGTATTGTTTTGCTTCTCAAAGTCTTGGTAGTATCTAGCTTGGAGTCAAAGCGATTATTATCTCCCTTGCTTTTTGTTTAAGTGCTTTAAAGCCTTGTTGCTCCTAGGATCTTGAGGTTAACCAAGTCACTTGATAATGGAACTCTATATTGTTGAATTTTCAAAGATGCTAGCGACTGGTAAAATACCCAAAATGGAGCTAGCCGTGCTGATGTGGATGAAGGCGACGGCTCGGTCTTGAGATCGTTGGATGATGCGACAATGTCGAGCCCCAATTCGCCAAAAGCTTCAACCACGAAAAAGGACAAAATTGTCTTGAAAAGTTTCCTTTGAGGAAACAAGGGAGAAAATGGCCTCAGCTCAAGGGTTCAAATTTGAGGTAAAAACCCTCAAAGACGGGGTCCCTCAGGGTCCCATCTGTATGAACGTTAATAAGGTGTCAAGTGCATCTGCAGCTCGCAGGCCAGGCATCTCATTTACTAGCATACTCAAGGGGCCTAACTCTAAGTATTATGGAAAAGGCTCATCAGAAGGCATGTCGAGTGAAGGAGATATCAAAAAAAATGCAGAATACAAGAGCTAGACTTCAGCAAGAGCTCATGGAAGTCAACAAAATAATTGAGTTCGGCCCTCACAACAACAAAAGAACGTACTCCCAAACAGACTACAATGGGCTGGTTGAAGACGGGTTGGCAGATCGGGCCTATTTTGCTTTAAGAAATCTTTGCCACAGCAGGTGGAGGTTGTCGAGGCTATTACTGTAGCAATTCCACCAACACTTATCAAAAAATAGTTAGCCAGGCAAGCTCAGCTAACGTTGGTATTTGGGTTCAATGGAAGAATCCCGAACAGGTTTGAGATGATTCAATGGCTTCAGGGCCCTCAAATTCTTGGTCATGGAGGAGCAGTTGAAAGTACTTTTTACCTAGCTAAAGGGTTTTGTTCAATGAGATTCAAAGAGGCCTCCGATGTGGAAAGGATCCTCGACAAAGAACCCCTAGTATTTAATAGGACTACGGTTTGTGTGGTGCCTTGGGAGCCAGTGTTCGACTCAGCTGAATCTCTACAAGGGTTTCATCCGGTCTGGGTTGAGTTTGTGGGACTGCCTAGCTAGTTGTGGGATAATCTCAGGATGCTCGCTAGTCAACTGGGCACTCCCGTATTTATACCTAGCAAGAGAGGGTTTGGCAGAACCTCAAAGAGGGTTTATATAGGTTGGGATGTGTCTAAAACGCCACCTAAGAGCATGGTAATCAATGTCGGAGTTGGGCTTATTACTATTCCGCTCAACTTTGGAACATACTTTGGAGCATGTTTTGAATGCAACAACTTTGGACACTTCGCCAAGGATTGCCCCTTGAAGTCTAATGGTACTGCAGCTTCGGCAGCACAGGCCATTAGTGAAATGGAAACCCAGATGGAAGGGCTGGAGAAGCAAGGAGGTAGTAACGAAGGGGAAAATGCAGGGAAGGATAAAGAAGGTATGATGGATTTAAAAATGCAAGAAAATATTGTGGAGGAATCGATTCCCATATAATGAATTTCCGAAGGTGCATGCAATAATAATAAGATCATTACTCCCGCTGCTACCCCGAAATTTATGACAGTGACAATGGTGACGGCTATTCAAGTCCCTGGTTTGAAGAGAGCCAAAAGGGTGAAGGAAGTGGCAAGAGACTCCAAAGTACTTCAAGTCGTGAGAACACTTGAGGTGAAAGGTTCTAGTCCAACCTCCACCCCATTGAAAGGAGGGGGGTTCACTGTCCCACAGCACAATCCATTTGCAGCACTGCAAGAAAAGAAATCCCCAGACTTTGAACCCTCGGATTCTTATGAGACCAAGGAGAGGGCGGAGGGGAATGATTCAGATGCTGAAGAATTCGTTCCTCTTTCCCAATGAACCCCTCATTAATGATGGAGTCTCTCACTATTCAATCTTGGAACGTAAAGGGGTTGAAAACCCGTAAGAAGAGTACCCTATTCTTGGAGGAAATAAAAAAGGGGAAGGCAGTCAACTGCTGGGCCATCCAGGAACACCACTTAGATTCCCATAGCTAAAGAAAGTAGGCGCTAGGAAAGAAACTAGTATTCTATGGAGAAGGAAGTGACGGTTTCAGTGGCGTCCTCAGCATTGTGGACAGAGAATTGAAGCCGAAGTTGGTTCTAAACCACCCATCCGGAAGAATCGTGGGGATTAGAATCAGATGGGAAGGGCATCCCTTCACCATTGTGAATGTGTACAGCCCTTGCAATGCAAAAGATAGAGCTGAACTATGGATGCATCTTAGAGATGCTCCTATTGAAGGTGAGTGGTTGTTGGTTGGTGACTTCAATATGGTAGAAAAGAGCAGGGATAGAACAGGATCCTCCAGTATGCTGGCTAGCTCAGAAAGATCTAAATGGCAAAGTTCGTGCGAAAAATGGGCGATGATCGACTTATGGGAAATCAGCCCATGGAACAACACGCCTGGGTTCACCTACACAAGCCTCCAGTATGCCCGCACTGCCTCTAGGCTAGACAGATGATATTGCTTACACCAAGCTGACTAGATATCCTCGTTGATGGAGATGAAGGTAGTTTCAACAAAATCCTTTCAGATCACATACCTCTGCACATACATTTTAAGAAGAATACAGGGGAGGAGTAGACCCCAAAACGTGGGAAAAAACTGTTAGTAATAGGGGCACACCTATTCAAAGACCCTCTTTTCAGGAATCTAACCAAGAAAAAGCACTAGGTAAGCTCAAAAAAGATGTCGACCTCAGCAAATACAATGCATGGGACCTCTTTGCTTGGAGCATCCAGAAAGCATGAGCCCGTTGGGAATCAGTTGCTCGGACGGGGAATCAAGGAGGCCTCGAATTTCTGAACCCTGTGGCCCATGCAAAAGCTTATTGCGCCAAATTTGTTGTTTCCTTGGCTAAAGAGGATCAAGTTTGGGCTGTCATGATCAAAGATATGATAGAAGCAGCTAAACTTGGCTCGAAAGGTGGAAAGTGGAGAGGGGTGGAGGTTCATGACAAGCTGTTAGCCCTAACGTGGACTACCGTAAGACTGGGGGGCAGCTCAGGAGAATTGGTAAGAAAATGCAATAGAGCAACAGGAGTCTTAAAGTGGGGGGGGGGGGGAACTAGATACTTCAAGAACTCCATTTTGCATTGGTCCCCCTGGCTTTCCAAAGTTGTAGATCCACCACAAATTCTCTATTGGATAGAGACGGCGAGGAAGCTGAATAATAAGGGTCTGAATCGACTGGGGCACTTCTGGGACAGTGACAACAAGAGTTGGAAAACCATTGACCTTCTGGTTACCCAATACCAAGTGAATAGCTTGGAGGTCTTGCTGGTTCACAAAGTGAGAAAAGAGCTTGACAATATAGTGATGCCTATCTATGATTCGAAGTTTGACTGGAATGCCTGGAAATGGCACGAAAGCAGTCTCTTATGGAAACCCCATCCTAAAGACATTTACCATACAATGATGCATAAGAAGAATCGGTATAGCCCCCTTAACAAGATATGGAAAAAACAATGGCTGGAGGAAAGGTGGGAGCAAGTAATGGAGAATATCTGGAAGTCAAAGGTTCCGCAGCACATGAAGGTATTTTTATGGAAGGTAATTTGGGGTGCTCTACCGACGGGGGTGAAGATTCAAGAAAGAGGGATTGGGTCAGATCGATGCTTGGAGTGCAGGTTGGCTAGTGAAGATATGGGCCACCTCTTCATGGATTGCCCAACTATCAAAGGCCTCGTAGGGAAAATATGCAAGTGGGTCCAAAGAACATGGAAAATTGGTTTTTACAAGACTGATCTATTCCTTGGAGGGAAGAATTCAAGTGGTCCTTCCATCCTCATCAGCACTCAAATCGTCAGGTACTTCTTCTTACATAATGTATGGCAAACAAGGAACCACCGTGTGTTTGAAGGAGGTATCGACGTGGCAAGCTTCGTAGAAATTATACAAGAAAGCAAAGTGCTAATATGGACGTTCGGATGCAAGCAACACTCGGAGGATTGGTCTAGGACTACTTGTGCCTTGTTGTCAGCAGAGGTCCCATGCTTAGGACAAGGGAAAACCTTAGCTATTGGTAATTAAAAGATCTCAGAAGAACATGATAATGGACCTTATGTATCAAGGATAAAGAGGCGAGTTGATTGGGATGGCTGTCCTGATAGCCGATGTAATTATGGTCCTTGGATGATGTCATGGCTCAACACGAGCATGACAAGACCTTGTAATTATTTGGGTTGATTAATATAATTCACTCACATTTGTGAGTTTTGTTATAATAAAAAAATGTCATTGCATTATGTACTTGCATTACGCAGATAGTGAAAAAAAAATCATAAAAAACACCTTATATTTTATTTTTGATTAATTTTAAAATAAAAATATTTTAAAAAAGTTGAATGGCGTTTAACGTTAACCAACCAACGAAAGTTTTAGTTTAAGGCAGAGGTCTAAAGAGATAGTTTTTACAAGGGGTTTTTTTTAAGCCCTTTTTGGCTTTTTAGTAAAGTGTTGTATTATTGGTGCAATGTGGCCCATTGGATAAAGCTTACCGATTAGTCCCAAGGACCTCATCATGTGTGCAAAAGAATGTTGATATATCATACGAGCATCAAAAATGGCACCGAATAAGACAAATATTAGGGATGTGGCGGATTCACAACCACGTTACACTCAAAGCAAGCCACCCACAACACACGTACACGACCTTTCTCCCCCCCCCCCCCCCGCCCCACACACACCCACCCACCCGCTCACCCCCAACAACACACACACACACAGACAAACGCGCACAGGTTTTTGCGCATACAAAGTTTTGAAAACGCCCACAAAGCATTAAGAAAAAATATGGCGCTGCTGAAGGTGATGGAGATGATAGTGGCGCACCCAGATCCTGTTGGGCTGCGTGCGGTGCAGGTTTTCAATCTGGTCGGCGCTATCAGGATGGTCTTTGCTGAGCGTCGCGGAGAAAGCATGCCCTACTCCAAATTTGCTCAGACTGATTCCATCAAGGGGCGCATATTTTCGTCAAGGACCGGCATGGCCATCATTTACAGCCCTGCTGCCCTCGTCTGTGCCTGCTTCCTCCTCACCAAGCTCTCATCCCCGGCTCCCGATCACCGCCTAGTTGTGTTTTCCACCGCCCTCACCATTCACTTCATCAAAAGGCTCCTAGAGGTACACTCTGCAGCATGTACATGTGCGCACACACACACTCTTACAGACATACATATACATGTATGTATATATGTATGTATATAATCTATCCAGCCCTGCACTGCCAAGAGGCATATGTATGTATAGATACACAAATTAGGGTGACTATGCATGTGTATGTGCGCCGGATGCACTTGATGTGCATGTGCATGCACATACTCGTGTGTGTGTGTGTGTGTGTGTGTGTGTGTGTGTGTGTGTGTGTGTGTGTGTAATCTCTCCACCCTTGCACTGTCAAGAGGCATATGTGTGTGCATATATAGATATTTGGGGGGACTATGCATGTGAGCGTACGCCGACATGCACTACATGTGTGTGCACGCATGCACGTCTTGTGTGCATGGGATCAGAGTAGAACTCCTCAATTCTTTCTTCTTTATGCAGGTTTTCTTTGTGCATAAGTACTCTGGCTCTATGGAGATGTCATTGAGCTTCACCATATCTATTTTTTATGCACTCGCATCCGCGCAACAACTGTATGCACAACATTTTTCAGTACATCAGCAACCTCCATCAATAGACCTAATGAGGTTTGGCATGGTGCTCTTTCTAGTGGGAATAGTTGGCAATTTCTACCACCATAGCTTGCTAGCTGGCCTTCGGAAGGACGATAAGGACAAAGATGGCAAGAAGTGGTATGTAATCCCTCAAGGCGGGCTCTTCACATGGGTGGTCTGCCCTCATTACCTTTTCGAGAGCATCGGTTTCCTCGGTATTGCACTCATCGGACAAACAACAACTACCTTTGTCAATGCCTTTGCTACTTTTATAACTCTTGCTGCAAGAAGTGAGTCTACCAAGCGGTGGTATGAGAAAAAAATAGAGGGATTTCCCAAAGAGAGAAGGGCTTTTGTGCCATTTCTCTTTTGAAATTCTTAATTTGGATTGAATTTCAGAGGTTGCGATGTGATAGCTAATCGCACTTGGAGTGGTTCATGTTTTGCATGTACCATACATAAATATCAAGAACATGAGTCATAAGTGTGGTGAGCCAGTTGGGAAGTTTCTAACTTGTTAGTGGCTTTGTGATTAACACATATGATTGAGAGCCCCCAAGAGGTTTTAATGTAGAGGTTCAAGTTGTAGAGATGAATGACATTCTCTTCAATTGTAATATGAAATTTGAATGTTGAAGTCCACATTAAAAAGTTACTAAATTGTCAACGTGTCTTTATGATGGACAACCACTCTTGAAAGTTGTTATCCATAAACAAGTCATGTTTTGATGAAATTTCATGAAGTTATACTAGCTTGAAGTGAAATGGTGTCTCATTACTTTAGCATAATGTTGTGACTTGCACCCTGTATCTTGACTATTGGCTAGAACCATTTTGTCGATGTGCATGTGTGGTTGGCTCTCTCGCTCTCTCTATCTATCTATCACACACTCACACACGTCTGTTGGGATTGTACAGCATCTAAAATTATCATTTTCCCTTCTCTTATGCACATAAGCCGAACACACAATGCACATGTATGTAAATTCCCAATCAAGTTAAAGACCTCCACGAGCTTGTAGGTGGAGGGGACGATTCAAAATGTACTTCAGGCCAAGAAGCAAACAATGTTATGCTTTACTCCTTGAAGAACAACTTATTGAACCAGGAAGATCTTCAAGGAGCTATACGAACCTTGGTTTATTTTATGTATTGTTGTCGGTTAATGTGATTGCAAATGTGCCAAGATTATGCAACCAATCGAAGAACATGTTTCACAACTCTTCCATCGGTTTTTGGTTTCTCTATATTAAGGTGTTTTGCACTTGGAACATTCTTGTGTTGTTGTCGGTTAAAGTGATTGCAATGTGCCAAGCTTAGGCGACCAATCGAAGAACATGTTTCACTAATCTTCCATTGGTTTTTGGTTTCTCTATATTAAGGTGTTTTGCACTTGGAACATTCTTAGTTCCTCTATTTTCAATCACTAGTGTTTTATTTCAACTAATTGGAAAAGATGAAGATGATAAATAAAACCATTGACTAATGCCTATGATAAGTATGATGGGAGAGGTGAGGTGAGAAGGGTTTCATTGCCATCTTCTTAAGCTACCCTAAAGTAGGGAACGAACCCCATGATTGATTGGAAGAGTGTGTGGCCTCTCCTCTTGTAGAGTGGTAAATTAAAGTCTCGCCTAGGAAAATAGTGCATTTGAGTCAAAATCTTTACCTAGATATTGCAAAAAAGTGTAGCTATTGATGTATATTCTATGTCAAGGCTCTAGGACTATTACAACATGAAGAGAAACAATGGATAAGAGATAAAACAAGCACCATCTTACAATTCTCCTTGCCAATAACAATTGATGTAATTAATCAATACCTAAAGCAAGTACAGCATTCAATGTATTGATGCAATTACAATACATTCAATGTATTGTAATGTGCTATATGAACAAATCAGTATGCAATGGTAAGGAAAAGACAAAGATAAGGTCACATGCTCCCCTTTTTACACCTACTTCAATGGATGGTAATGTGCTACATCAACAAATCACCATGCAAGGTAAGGAAAAGACAAAACATAAGGCCACATGCTCACCTTTGATACCTACTCCATTATTAGGATTAAAAAAAGGTCAAAGAAGCCAAGGAAAATAATGGCATATGCAAAGACGAAAAGAGGAGCTTAATGTACTAAAGCCCTTGTGTTTCCAACAAAGACACCATTCAAAGTCAAAATGTGACTAACTTGCATAATGCAGCTTTCTCACTCAAAGATCTTTGGCAAGGAGAAATTTAAGCACAAGGTCACAATTACTAAATAACATCCTTTATTATAAGGGAACCTTAGATTTCTTCATGCTTCCAAGTCACAAAAAATTCACTTGAAGACTGTGTAGTTTCGAACATGAATCAAGAAGGGATAGTTGACAATGGATGTCTATATTGCCAAGATATATGCTATAGGAATCGAAGACAACACAAGGATAAATGTACAGAACACAATAGATATGCGGAACAGAGATCTTTATTGATATGAATAAAACCTACAACAGCAAGAGACACCCCTCACGGACCACCCTCGTGCTATCATAGTTTGCATGCGTATTAACAATCACAATCTTGCTCTCAATCACAATCACATTTTCAATCGCAATCTCAAACACATCAAAGTCTCATTAGAAATAGGTGGTTTTGCTATAAGCGAAAGCAATGGCATCCAAACTTCAAAATTAGCCCCAAAAGCAAATATTTCGCTCGTGCATCAATCACTTGCCAAAATTAATCAAAACACGCAACAAAAGGTTAGAAATTTTTTTGATAACTTGTTGAAAAACGACCCTTTTCGAAAGCCAACAATTCAAAAACAAAAGAGTTAAAATCAATCTGTGAAATATCAAAATGTTCATATTTGGTAGCTTAACAACTTTTTGAGATATTCCAGGGACAAAAGCATGATCTTTCTTTCAAATGCTAACTTACAATTTCAAAATAGCTCTAAAATGGCATAAAAACATGTCAAACTACGCACCCACTCACTTTTAGAGCACCAAATTATCATGAAAACCGTAAAAACAAAAAATGCTTAAAGAGACAACTTTTTTGCATAACAAAGCAAACATTTACTCATACTAAACTTCTTCAAATTCTCACTCGAAAGTGCTCAAAGTTTATCTACAAAGTAGGTATTCAACAAAGTGAATAAATTTCATCAAAATTAAACTTTTCCCATAGACTCTAAACATCCTAAAACATGACTTAAAACACTAACTTCATGAAGATATCAAAAAAATATGAATTATGATACTAATTTATTATATTCTACTTAAGTTAAAACGAACTTTGTTTTCAAAGTTAAAAATGAGGAAACTCAAATTGCAAACTACTCAAATTTACCCAAAAGGCATCTTCTACAGGATAAGCATTTCATTTGACCACAACTTCTAGTATGTCTCTATTCTTAAGATGCTTAACTCTCCTATCCAAAATCAAGTCTAGCTCCACTCTTAACAATCCATCATCTTTTAACTAAGAGTTGTCTTGTAGAACATGATCCAAAACCAAGTCATGCTCCACTCTTAACAATCCATCATCTTTTAGCTTAGAGTTATCTTGTAGAACATGGTCAACATTAAGCGCATACCGCTTCAACAAACCGACATGAAAAACAATGTACTTTACCATGTGCAAGCAACTCAAGTTGATATGCAACTGATCCTTCTTTTGAAACTTTTAAATGGCCCAACAAAACGCGAAAAAAATCTTTTATCTTTTTCAAGTATGAGGCTAGATCTTTTTGGATTGACTTTCAAAAAAATCATCTCCGTAAGTTTAAATTCAACGCCTTTTTTTTGTTTGTCATAATACCTTTTCTTCTTCTGAGCTTCTCTAATGTGCCCTCTCGCTTTTTGCAATTCTCCTTTTTATCCGATCAAGCATCTCTTTGGATATCTCTACTTTATTATCAAGGTCACAGAAACTAACTCGAGTAGCATAATTATAACTATGCATTGCTTCAAAAGGGGTCATACAAATGGATGCATGATTAAGAATTATTATATGAAAATTTAACCAAACAAATATTCATTCCAATTATTGTAGTTTTCATTAATTTACATATGCAGCATGTCCTCCAAGACACGATTGACACTCTCAATTTCTCCGTCGGTTTGAAGGTAGAAGATAGTAGGCATACATAATTGTGTACCAATTGCTTTAAATTTGGTTTGCCAAAAGTGTGACATAAATTTTAAATCTCTATCAGACACTGTTTTTAAGCATATCATGCGACAGAAAGATTCTTCTCACAAAAAAATGTGTTAACATTCAAAGCCGTGTCAATCTTTTTTATCAAGAAGAAGTGGACAAATTTGGTCAATCTATTTAGCCCAGCCCCCCGCCCACCCGGTAGGAAGTTTAGTAATGAAGTCTATAGGTCTGAACTCTCACTTATATCCAAGGTTTGTAGTTCTGACATTTGTTTGTGCTCAATTTTAACTTGCTAACATGTGAACCACTCACGCACTTAAGTTTTTGGTTTTGTTTCATTCACGACAAAAGAAAGAACTCTTAATTGTTTATTCAACCCAGAATGACCCAAAAAAGGTGAGCTATAAAATCTAATTTCTGAAATTTGATGTGGATGAAATACAGAGACCATCAAAACAATACAATTTTCTCTTGTACAAATAAAATCTGTTTTCAAATATAACACCAAGATTCTCACGCAAAAAAAAAAAAGAAAGGGAGAGTAAGGATCAGGTTTAATTTACGCATGAATATCATCAATCAAACTTGATCCCACAACAATTTAATAGATTACACATTGCCCTTCGACCCAGAGCATCGGCAACGTTATTCTCTCTTTGCAAAATATTTCAAATCAAAATCATAGTCAGATAATATTTCAAACTCTTATGGTCGGTTTGCAATTCAAATATCACCCCAAGCAAACGATGCCTCTAATTCTTAAATGTGTGAACAACTACAATTCTAAATCATAGGTAGTATAATTAACTTCATGTTTTCTTAATTTCTTGGACTTATGCAACCACTCGTCCTCTTGCACCAACACACACCCCAACTTCTCTCCACTTGCATCACAAGACACGACAAAATGTTCACACATCTCACGCACTTTTAAAACACAATTCTCTGCAACTTTTCCTTTCAATGTAACAAAAGCAGATTTGCATTCAAGGCTCCATACAAAACCCTTTTCTTTCCTAATCATTCCAAACAATGGAATAGCAATTTTAAAACAAAAAATTACGTGTGCTCTCATTGTTTTAAACCAAGAAATTTTTCATATCCTTTAATTCCTGTGTTGGTCAATCAACGATAATTTTAACTTTAATTGGGAGGGTCAAAGTGTATTTCATCCTTTGAAATAGCTATTCCCAAATAAGCAATTTTATCTTCTGCAAAGGAACATTTACTCATTTTTACATGAAGTTTGAGCTCACGTGAAATTTCAAAGAAAAAAATGATGCTCATGATCTTTTTCACATTTTGAATAGACAAACATACCATCCAAGAAGACGAGAACGAAAACATCAAGTTATGTACGAAAAATGCTATTCATGAGATATATAAAAGTGGTGGGAAGGGTTTTTTTTTTGGGAGGGGGGAAAAGATTTTTGAAAGGTAGAAACAATGAGTGACCCACCGCTCGGATAGCACCAGCAAGGCACGACTAAAAAATTGTTTTTAGTTGACAAATTACTGATCTGCGGCACTGGACACGATTACTAGAATCAAAATAGCAAAATACTACCTTCTCAAAATACTATATATATTACACAGAAGGAGCGCCAGAATTGAATAAAGTGCATTAAATCATATATCAATAGGACTAAAGGGCAGCACCAAATACATGCATTGATGGCAGACTAAAATAATGGATTGCTATCCACCATCAATAACTGGGCAGGCTCTTACAACCTCATTACCCAAAACATGTGAAACTACACCAAGCCAATATTACAAGAGCACCTTCTTCCATCTACTCCACACCCATGTGATAACTTAAGCCCAAAACCTATATATTAATACAGGACCCTTGGAGCCACAATTTATTTACGAGCAGATAGGAGCTCACAGATGCAATGCCCCCCTCTATCTGCCACCAATCTCCCCAATTACTTCTGCAGTGGGACACCTAAAATGCAGGTCGCAAAAAAGTTCGATGACGAGCCCAGCCCACAGCTGTCGCGTCACTCATTAAGCAAAAGCAAGAAGCCTGTATTCTTCAACGATACCTCGGGTAACGAACTACACACAACCATCATCTCCTGGCACTCTGTCCTTGCCAAAGCCAATTCTGTTTTACCCCTCGGGTCAATGATAGGATTCCATCATCATCAATCTCAAGCTAATCCAGTACATTTTCTCGTATCATTCCCTTAGTTCTTTCTCCCTGACCCTCCCCGCTCTCTCCGTACTTCGGCGAGAGCACTCTCTTCAACCTTGACATGATCCTTTGATCGCCCATCAGGTGACCTACGATGTTGAGGTGATCTTAAACCTCCCTGCCTTGTTGCTTTAGGTCCAGCCTCTTCCAGTCCACCACTCCCTTTCCTCTCTCTGTCCTTTCCTGGAGTAGGGGAACCAAACCTGCTACTATGAACAGAATGAGCAGCTGGATCATATGCCTGTGATGCAAGATAGGTCAGTGCTGTAACCACGTCCCCTATCAATGGCCGATGGGCTGCCTGTTCTTGAAGGCACATTGCTGCCACTGCAAGGGCTTGGTATAATCCTCGAGTTGGGTACCGGCCTTGAAGCATTGGATCTGCCATTTGTGGGAATTTCCTACGATCTTTGAAGAGTGGGCGGGCCTGGAAAAATCATTTGTAAAAGATCACTTGGCGTAATTGGTATTGAACCACAAAACTTGCATAAAGATGCCTCCCAACAAAACTGAAACAGCAGGCCAGTATCATGCTCACCATGTATTTGGCAGCCTACAAACTTAAAAACTATGACTCTTTTTATTTTAGATATTCATTTAATTTTTATTCAGAGGAAGTAAACTAGGATAAATCCAGGAAAAGCGTAGGTTCACACTGTATAAGAAAGGTGCGGACCACCCCACCCCACCCCACCCACTCAATATTCTTTTCAGGTGATGTGTTGACCCCATCACTGGAGCCAACAAAAAGGAGCACAACTGATGTATTCGAAGGACCCACTGTGGTGAGAAGTCCTAGGCTAACAGGGCTTGCACCCTAGTGGCAAGCTTGAGCATAACCCTGGGCACTGCCGAATTTGATCTCTAATACCTCTCCTCGGCAGCCTGGGCACAAGTACCAAGGATGTGGGATAAGCCTCAAAAACCGTCTTAGTCTGTGCCCTTGGTGAGGAGGTGTCACAAGACGGGGGTGCATAAAAATATCAAATAGTGAAAGAAAGGTAAATCACTAATATAGAAGCCACTGAGAGAGAGAGAGAGAGAGAGAGAGAGAGAGAGAGAGAGAGAGAGAGGCCAGACTGAGGACCAAAATATGTGCTGGTCCCCCAGATTTATGGTGGAACAGTATACACCCTCTGTGCATCACAAAGTGCTGAGCTGGCATGACCTGACCGGACGGGAAGAAGAAAGGGACCTGAGCTGAAGGCAGCACGATTTGCGGCTTGCAACCAAGGGAAAACGCGGCCCGTTTCGCTAGTGCTGATGTGGCAGTCTGTAAACATGCTGACATAGCAGTTCACGACGCTGGGCTGCTTTGCTTTTGAGCGCCAGTTTGGGAAAAGAAGTTGACTTTGGTGCTTCAGCAATTATAATTAAAGCCGCTTTTGGGGGTTGCTTTTGGAACCATGCCTATAAAAGAGAGGCAAGAGTGCGTGGCTTCCTGAATTGTAACTTCAACTTTGGTCTTATAGAACAAAGAAATACCGAAAGGGGCAGCTAGTTGAAGAGCCAATGCTTCTGGGAGTGGAACTCCATCACTCGGTGGCTCTCGTCTACTGTGTTCTCTCGTCCAAGTTCAAGTTTGCTGTTTTGAGTTCGGTATAGTTGCAATGTTTTAAGCTTTGTCAGATGACTTGCTGAATACAATGGTGTCGGAGCTCTGGCAATTATTCTTTTTAAATAATCGGGTCCAGAACTGCAGCAACCAACTAATGAAGCAGGTTGTAGCATCTTCTTATCTTGGGGGAAGAGAAGAGAAAGAAGGTTAGGAGTATGTGGACAAGGAGATTGGGGAGAAAAATTCCTTGACGAAGTTGAAGCAGTTAAGAAGTGGAAGGGGACGCTGGGAAAAAGCAGTTCCAGACTAAGCAAGGTCTACTTCTAGATTTAGATGTCAAAAGCAACAGAATTGAGAGAATAGGTAGCATCGAGCAATCACACTTTCATAACCCTTTGTTCTTTCCTTACATTATTGAACGCAACTTTGCAGTTTCGATGGCGCTTTTTAGATACTTGAGCGAGGATCACAAAGATGAGGTAGAGAGAAAGAGAGAGGAGAAAACACACCGATGGTGCAACGTGCCAACTAAAAAGAAAAGACTAGAACATACTTTTGCACTTAAAGCAATTGAATAGAAAGAGAGAGAAAATCCACACGCGATGGCGGAGTTCCACACCCAGAGAGCACTGGCCCCAAAACCTTGGAACCCCTTTCGGTATTTCTTCATATATGCTTCAACTCGTTACTAGTGTTGGGGCTCCCTCTGCTTCCCTATAATCAGGAATGCCAGAAGGAGACCCCCAGGTTCTTATTTAAAGGCCCTTGGCCCCTAAAAGCAATTGCTATGAAAAGCTAGCTAACACAAAAGCATCACAGCCAAAATTGGCGCCAAAAACAGCCGGCGCGTTTTGCGGCATTTCCGTACATGCCACATCAGCACTGTATGCGAATTCCAGGATTGTCCATACAACCTGGCCACATCAACAATTTGCGCAATATTTGGGTCTTTATCTTCTTTTAGGTCTTAGGCCCCTCCACCATGTCATGAGTTGGGGTTTTTAGATTTCAAAACCCTAACCCATCTACTATCTGCTTCCACGTCAGCAACTTGTGACATACCCCCCTCTTGAAAGAAGAGTAATTGTTCGCGATCACACCTACAAAACTCAATCTGATTCCTTAGCTCCACAATCTGAGGTCATCCAGTCATCTCATCCCACATCGGAGCTCTTGATATTTCGGCATAGCAAAGTTAGCCATCACACCCAGATCGCGCTGATCTTTAAAGGGATATCTCAATGCACTAAGATCACATACCCAAGCAATCTCACCCAATTTGGAGGTATTGGCGCACCAGATTCATATGCTTCACAAATCATTATGCAACACAGATGATCACAGATGCAATGACAAAACATATAGACAAACTCCCCAATGAATACTCCCCCCTAGAACCTAAGTCCCGGCCATGAGATATCCAGAGGCCATATATACAACCGAATGATCCCCAGACCGTAGTCTGCGTCGCTCGGCGGTTTCCATTTAAAACTAAACGCTCCCCAGATCGCAACCTGCGTCATTTAGAGGCCATATACAACTAGATGCTCCCCAGACCACAATCTACGTGTCATCTAGAGTGTTTTTGGATAGCATTGAAGCCAGCATCAAAACCAGAATTAAGCAAACTCAATTGGCACCAAGACAAGTTCAAAACTTATAAATTCTATTTCAAACAAATTACAAATAGTAGTTTCAAACAAAGTTTAAAAAGTCTCTAATACAAAGCAATATTGAAATCATCATGGATTTGTCTTGATCAATCAAACTCAAAAGGACGACTCGCTTTTCATTTTGCACCAAAGTAATGGTTCAGTTGTGGATCTGAATGGCAGCATCGCTCTTGTCGTGCTAAGGCACGTTCAAAAGAGGGTCACAATGCCCTAACTTCATGATGTGGACGTATGCCTTGCCATGGTACCCCTGGATGGTGATCGGAAGAGCACCCATAACAGGCACAACTTTACCGGTTTGCCCTGTGGCTAGCTCAGCCTCGAGTTGTCCAAATTGATCATATTCGAAGTCTATTTGCTTGAGGAACTCTGGATGGATGAAATTCTCAATGGCTCCTAGGTTGATGAAGATCAGTGCCTTGAAGCCATTGATCTTTCCATATGCTCTGCACAATTCTTTAGAAGCACTGGTTAAAGAGATGTCGTAAATATCAAGAACAAGTGCAGTTTTGGCTCTCTTGTTTTCTCTCCTTTATTAGGACATACGTAGGAGGTGGCTTGTCTGGAAACATTTGAAGCAACAGCCTTCTTGTTGTAGAGTTTCCCGTTAGTGAAGTGTCCAACGAGAATCTCGAGAATTTGTACCTTGTTGTCGAGGATTTTTGGTTTGTTGGTTATCTTCCGTGACACATTCCAACCTTCCTTTCATAAGCTTGTAGTCGACCGCAGCATGGTCCATAAGCTCTTGGATCGTAGAAACTTGCTTGGACAAACAATATTCCTATAGAGGCGATGGCAGTCCATGGTTTATCATTCACATTGGTCCTCCAAGCTTATCAGTTTGAAGAAAGACACCAGAAGATAGATATGTAGGAACTTTTGGTTGTAATCTTCCATGGTTGTCCATGGCCAGCATTTTCAAGTTCCCTGTAACAAACTTGGACACCCCAAGTCAAGATTCTACCGCGACACAACAGAGATTCACTTCAAAACAATTCACAAAGACGGCACGGCCCGGTGTAGTTCCGTGCCCATAGGTATTGGCCCCAAAGACTGGCGCCCCTTTCGATATTTCTTTTTATACTAATCTTGGTGCAAAAGTACAAGGGAGCCGGCAGAGATTCACACTCCGACTCTACGTCCAGATACTCTGAGTAATGAGACCCAACCAACTTATTTACTCGTACAAGGGATGCCCAAAAGCAGAGCCCCAAAAGCTTCTCAGACTTAAAGATAATAATCTCCAAAATCTTGGCTCAATAATTAAAGCATAGTTGCACAAAAAGCATCTCAACGCAATTTTTGAAAATCCGTACGGCTGTCAACGTGAAAAGCGAAATGTTTGTACAATTGTCCTTACGGCCTGCCACGCCAGCATGCCAACGCTTTTTGCGGCAAATTTTCCGTTGGCTGCCACGTCAATCTGTCGACGCATTTTCAGGGGTCCGTACACGGCCTACCATGTCACCAATTTGTGACATACCCCCTCTTAAAAGAATTGTGATCGCCCTCGATTACGCCTACAAAACAGACAAAGGCCATAAATTGTCTTAGTAGACACTGACTGTTAGTACCGACGCACTAGACACGGCACATCTAGCACTTGTACAAATTGACAGTCACATCACCGGACATCACATGACAAATCACATTCAAATTCATTCCAAATCTCACACCATGATTAATCGGCAACGTATTTAGTAATCGCGTCTATATCCAATCAGGACCTCACAAATGCCCGATTAACTGATCCTTAATGCAATCATGTCTATAGAGATTTATGAGACCGAAATGCTGCAGTCATTTCATCTTTCAGTTCCTCCACTCAAAGAAGTCAAGTACAAATCAATCAGTTTCATTTTCGTGAAATCCAATTCATAAAGTCATACAGCAATACTGTCAACCCAGTAGTATCCCTGAAACCCAAAGGGACATCAGTGACTCTATATCAAAATCGGGGTAATCCGTTGACAAAGGAGCGGAGTGACTCCCCTCTTGTGCAATCCCGCTGCACTAGATTCACCCATGCTGAAATCGGGGTTCTATCGGAGTAGACTATGCAAATCGAATGCTTCAAGGTAAAGTTTTAAAATCTCAGGAGTATCTACTACGTCCTCCTCCTCCTCCATCCACTTCGCATCCAATGCAGGATAGTTCTTGAATTTAACCAAGAACCGCCTTATCGCTTTACCTTTAATCTTTCTATCCTTGTGTGTCAATATCTGTTTTGGAACGAGTATCTCCTCGCTTTCCTTCACTTCGGGTGGTTGCTCATCTGGCTCCCCATCATTGGGCACATCGCCTTTAAAAGGCTTCAAGAGACTCACATGAAAAGCATTGTGAATCTTCCAAGTATCGGACAGCTTCAATCTCTGAAGGAGACATCATTTATCTTTTCTTTTAATTGGAAAGGTCCATAATATCTCATCCTTGGAGAAGGAGGTTTCTTGATTGCCAATTTGATGGGTGGTTCTGTGGCTTTCTGCCACGTGGTGTGCACTTCTGCGATGGATTGCTAAGACAAAAATTTTGCAAATTTCGGATCCTTCGCAATTTTCATCATCTGCTTTGTGCACTCGTCAACTTGTTGTCGATGTTCCGTCTCTTCATGTTTGTACTAAGTAGGCAGAGGTGGCCCGTACTCTTCCTCTGTTTGATCATTAAAATCTTCTTCATGATCTCCTCCCACATTGGTAGATGCAAAAGAAGTCGACTGATTCTTGTTGGAATCCATAAGTGTCACAAGAAAAGGATCGAATTTCCCGGTAGAAGAGAAATCGGTCGCGCTCTGATACCACTATAACAAACTTGGACACCCAAAGTCAAGATTCTACCACGACACAACAGAGATTCACTTCAAAACAGTCCACAAAGATGACACGGCCGGACGTACTTCCGTGCCTAGAGGTCAACGTAACCGCGAAACGTTTCAAGACCGAAACATTTCACCCTGAAGCGTGGTGTTTCACCACGAAACGTTTCAGTCCAAATTTAAAGCACAATGAAACATGAGACGAAAACGTGTATTTAGCGACTTTGAAATTAAAACTACAGTAACTTGTTGTTCGTGAAACGGTTTGTGTTTCATTTGCTGAGCGAAACGTTTCAAGGCCCGAAATGTTTCACATGTCCTGACCTGTCGAAACACGTTACATGGTGACCAGAGGTATTAGCCCCAAAGACTGGTGCCCCTTTCAGTATTTCTTTTTATATTAATCTTGGTGCAAAAGTACAAGGGAGTCGGTGGGGACTCACACTCAGACTCTGCGTCCAGATGCTCTCAGTAATGAGGCCCAACCAACTTATTTATTGGTACAAGGGATGCTCAAAAACAGAGCCCCAAAAGCTTCTCAAACTTAAAAATAATAATCTCCAAAAGCTTGGCTCAATAATTAAAGCATAGTTGCCCAAAAAGCATCTCAACGCAATTTCCGGAAATCCGTACGATTGTCAACGTGAAAAGTGGAATGTCCGTACAGCTGTTCGTACAGCCTGCCACATCAGCATGTCAACGCTTTTTGCGGCGGATTTTTTGATGGTTGCCACGTCAGTCTGTCGGTGCATTTCAAGGGTCCGTACAGGGCCTGCCATGTCACCAGTTTGTGACACTCCCCATTTCTGCCAACTTAAAAGAGGGATGTCATGTAACTCCGGGAAAAAAATATTCTTGAAACCATGCCAAGTCCTTGGAGCGTGTGGCTTGGTAGTTATAGAACTCCACCACTGCATAGCAAGGGAAGCGACCGCTCGGGAGATCTTTAATTCTTCAATGTAGTTTCCTAGGGCATAGATATTGTCAACTGCTACAAGAACTGTGAGGCTTTCTTTCTATCTTTCACTTTTAAAAAGATGAAAAATTTGACTTTAGATCCACCATCCTTGAAGTCCTTGGGCTGATGCAGTGCAAGTCCAAGATGTGGATAATAGGGATAGGCATACAAGCTCCAACTGCTATACCTAGGTGGCAATGGGGAGATGGTGGCAACGGTGGTGGTAAACGCAATTGCAACGGGTAGAAATCAGATGGTTGGTAGACCATGTTCTTGAAAACTCCCTCAATCTCATTAGAAGACTGTGTAGGTTGTCGAGAGGAGGCCCTTGTGCTTTCTGGTCCCTAAAAGGGAAAACCTGAGGCAACAAAGGCGGCAACATGTAGTTTAGAAATTGTTGAAACGTGCCCGATCCGTTTGGGATTTTTTAGGTCATGCACAAAGGCCGCCTCAAAAAATCAATACAATTTTTTGACCCTTACGCACATCAAATAATTTCTCTCTCTGAACCTCACACATCAGCCTGGCTCCCTCGTCTTTACTTGTACGTTGTTGTAGCTAGCTGCCGACTTACCTTGTTCACCCGTGACTCAAGTCGTGAGCATCTAGATTTTGGTATTTCACGTCTTGACAAGTAAATTTATACGTACATTCAATGTATAGTTATAAGAACATACATATAAAACAAAACCTGTGTTTCACTTTCTTTGAGCTCCGAAACGAAACGTTGCAAAAACCTCGAAACCCCGAAACGTTTCATGTCACACTGCTTGATTCCCAGCTTTGGGTGTTCAAGTCCTATGACAGTGGTATCAAAGCACGGTCGATTTCTCTTTTATCGAGAAATCCGATCCTCTTACCGCGACACACATGGGTTCAAGCGACGAATCCCGCAAGAATCAAATGAACCCTCCTGATACTTCTAAAAAACAGGAGGCGGTACGAAAAATTTGAATGGATTTCCAGCTTCGGGTGCCCAAGTCCTCTAATAGTGGTATCAGAGTATGGTCTATTTCTCTTCTACCAAGAAATCCGATCCTCTTACCGCACGCGCATGGGTTAAAAAACAACGAATCCCGCAAGAATCAAACGAACCCTCCTAATAATTCTCAAAACAGGAGGCGGTACGGAAAATTCGAATGGATTAGCAGATCATGAACACGGGCCACCTCGGCCTACGCAACATCAGCTAATGGAGATGCAACGTCAACAACACGTTGACGAGTGTGCAAAGCAGATGCTCAAATTTGCAAAGGATTCTCAATATGCCAAATTTTTTACACGGCACCCGATTGACGAGTTGCACACTCATTGGCAGAAAGCCATCGATTCCCAAATCAAGTCAGCCCTCAAGCAACCTCCTGCTCCACAGATGTTTACTGAAGATGAACTCAAGGACGTTGTTGAAAAACGAGTCAACCAATTATTGGGGTCAAAAGAAAAGCAACTGAAGAAACGTAACAAGGGAGTTGATTACATGGGCCAAAAGTCTTCTTTTGACAATGCCAGAAAACAGAAGAAGCGTGTAAGCTTCGAAGGATTGCCCAGTTCGTCCTCATCTTCTTCTGACCGCTTGGACACCTCATCTTCTTCTGACTCGAGTGATGACGACAAAAAGGGAAAGAAACGATGGAAAGATCATATGTTTTATGCAAAAAGGAAGCAATTGTACAGAGTCAATCAGTATGATTTCCTCGACAACAAAGGCAAAAAGGCCAAAGAATTCAAAGAGGGAGGACAAGCAGTAAAGTTGAGCACTTTTCAAGGTTTCGAGATGCTCCCAAGGCTTTAGCCTTTATCCAACAGTTTGATATAGCATTTTCTGGAGGCCACTATACAGAGCACTCCAAGATCAAATGGGCCGCATCTTTTCTGAAAGGCAATGCACAGACATGGTGGTCCACTCTTTTGTTAAGGCAACAAGCACCAACAGAGACAAGCACCGACAAAGTGGTTGAAATTCAAGAAACTCTTTATTTCTTCTTGGTTGACTCAGGAGTACGAACGAGATGTGAGAACCGATTGGAACCACCTTCGGACGACCAAGGGTGACACTTTGGATGCTTACTGTGAAAGATTTTGGGATGCTTTCCATCCGACCTCTTCTTTCAAGAAAATAGTTTTAAGGAGCAAATTGAGAGGTTTTGTTGTGGACTTCCCAAAGAAATTCGAGACTATTGTCAATTTGTCTTGAGAAGAAGTCAGAGTACATTCAACAATTGATGGGACATGCTAAGGCGGATTCGCTATGCATTCGGGTAACTTGACTTACCCACCAGATGAACCTTCGACAAGTCACAATAGAAACGGACAACAAAGAGAAACACTATCTCGATTAACAGAAGAACAGAGACTGACAGAAGAACCATAGTAACAGGGAATGGTAGTTTTCATGACTCCATGCCCCGTTCCGCGTTCCCATTTCCCGTTCCGAACCACGTTTCGTGTTACGAACGTGAGTGCTCTAAACAGGGAATGGCAAATTCATGAGCGTTCCCGTTCCCCGTTCCGCGTTCCGACTGCCGTTCTTGGTAACTATGAGAAGAACAGCGAGTCCAATATTTCAAAGCAAGAAAATGTTTTCAATGTGGAGAACAAGGACATATTGTTGCACGGTGCCCCAAGAAGGCACAAGAATGAAAAGGGTTGACAAACCGGAAATAAAATGGGACGAGGAGATACTTGTTCCTTGACAGATACTAGGAAATTATACATAGCATTACTTTGCTTTACGAATAAAATAGATTTTGAAGATGATTTTGAATTTTGAATGAAACTAATGTTGTATGAAAGAACCTGCTACTCCTCCCGCAAATAACCTAAAAAGGTCCGGGCCATGAGATATAGAGGCCTTTACAACCAAACGCCCCCCAGACCGCAGCCTGCGTCGTTTGGAGGTGCTGAGAGTAACCACTGCTCAGACTTCTTAATACTCTCCCCGTAAATAACCAAAAGGGTCCGAGCCATAGTAAAAACAACACTTTTCAATCATTCAATACTCCCCCGCAAATAACCACAAGGGTCTGAGCCATGAGTATGAACAAGCATTCTAAAACTACATTTCTCACTACTCCACCCGAGAGTAAAATCACCAATCATTGAAACCAGTATTAAAATCAGAGTCAAATAATTCAAATCAGCACCAAGACAGGTTCAAAACAGATACCATCTATTTCAAACAAAGTGAGTGGATCCTTCTCTTCCAAGTGATCTTTATGGCTTATGCCCTGTAAGACATGAGCGGTGAAGATGGGAGCGCACTCGATGCACGATGAAGTAAGCGTGGGAGTAGCTAATGAGTCCGAGGTCGAGACCCGAGGATACTTCAAATAAAATTCCAATATTCTCTGGTTTGCTCAGTCTGCTCTTTTGTAGGACCAATATGCTTTCAGAAAAGCACACGCCTGATGCTCTAATACCACTGTCACAAGACGGGCACACGTGCCAATAGAAAAGAACAGACTAAATAGACTTTTAGCACTTCAATAACAACTGAAAGAGAGACGACACGCGACACGGAGTGGCGGAATTCCACCCGAGAGAGTATTGGCCCCCCTTTAGGTATTTCTTTATCATGTAACTGTTTTTTAGACCAAGGGCCTTTAAATATGTGCAGAGGGCTCATTCTTTGGCGCGCTTCAATGAGAAGGTGCAGAGCGCGAGTATCGACATTGTACTAAGTTCAAGTAATATAAAGAAATACCAAAAGGGGCGCCAGGGTTTGGGGCCAGTACTCTCTGGGATGGAATACCACCACTCCGTGTTGCCTATGCTCTCTCTCTCTCTTTTTAGTTCAGTTGTTATTGAAGTGCTAAAAGTTTGTTCAATTTGTTCTTTTCTATTGGCACATGGTGCCCGTCTTGTGACACTAGCAGGACATGTATGCTCAGGCCGATTGTCACAAATTGTTGACGTGTCAAGCCACTGAAGAACGAAGTCAACTTGCAAATCCCGGCCGAGGGGCCTAAACCCTAAGAGAAGCAACAGAAGTAGCAGAAGAAGATCCAACCAACTTAATGTTCCCGCCCGATGGGGCCTAAAGCAAAGCAGCCCACACACACACATACAAAAAAGCGTAGAAGCTGATGCCGTGGCATCCTGTACGGGTGGGGCTGAATGAGAGCTTGCTCGACCCAACAAAAGGCACCTATAAGGGCATCCATGGGGAGCGCTAGAGGAGCAGGCAGTAGGACGAGAAAGGCGAGTGTTTTCCCTTAGCTCTTCCTTAGCGCTTCAGCCCAGAAAGGCCAGTGTTTTCAGCATAGTTACCTGGAACGGAAAATCGGAACGGGGAACGCGGAACGCCAACTCGTATGAAATGCCATTCCCTATATACTCACGTTTGAAACACGAAACAGAGATTCGAAACACAAAGCTAGAATGGGAACAAGGAACGGAGGCTTCAAAATGGCCATTCCGTGTAACTATGGTTTTCAACCCAAGAAAACCAGCGTTTCAGCCCAAAACAGCCAATGTTTTCAGCCAAGACAGCCAACGTTTTCAGCTTTGAAGCACCAGCAAACTTCGGTCCTAGCCTCGTGATGGTTGCAGATTGTAGCCATCGACGTCGCTAACAATTCAACATTCAACCATAGCATCGCCGTCGCCGTGGTCGACACAGTACCCCATCACCTAGTACCCCTTGTGCCATGGCATAGCCCTTGCCTAGCTCAACATAAGGATCCACAGTACCCATCAGAACCTCGTCGTCATAGTCGTCGTCGTAGAACCATCAAAACCTCATCGACATAGAACCCATCAGTACCTCCTCCTCATCGTTATCGTCATCGACACAGAACCAATTCGTACCTCGTCGTCGTCAACATATAACCCATCTTTGTGGTCGTCGTCGACATAGAGCTCATCAGTACCTCATCGACACAAAACCCATCAGTACCCGCAGTACTTCAATAGTATCCCGCATCAGTAGCATCAGTACCCATTAGCACCAACATCTCAGCATTTGGTCATTATAACAGCATTGTGCAAGAAAAAAGAAAAGTACTTGCTCTGACAACAGAGTAAGGGGGCCCTCAAGGTTTGGGGCCCGACATTCAATGTCATCTCTTTTCTTTCTCTTGTGTCTCTCTCTTTCATTCAATTCAGTTCTCTCTCAATCATTCAGTTCAGTTCTCTTCTTTCAAGTGAAGTGTCCCTTGTGTTTCTGCGGAGTACTAGATCCGAGCTAAATCCTTAAACACTACACTGCACCTGACACTGGTATCAGAGCTCTGTGCTGTAAGGTGCAGCGGAATGAATTTGTATTTTCTCAACATTAGTGATCTTTATTTGCTCAAGGTTCCTTTTAGTTCTTAGGGAAAGAGAGAGCTTTCCGTCTTATGGAGAGTGCTATGATCACAAACAAAGTGAGTGGATATTGTACGTGCAAGTGAATGAGACTGAGAGAAGGAGAGAGAAGAGATACGACACCCGAGAGTTTGTAAAACCCTCCTCCGAAGGCCCCACTCTCGTCTGCGAGAGTGGTCTACTTTGATTGCACAAAGGTGTACAATGCGTATGCAATGGACTGATGCAACTTGGACTATGCCGATGACGATGACGGTGATGACGACGACGACTTGGTGGCTGAAATCTGAGATCTTCTTATCGCTGAATTCGAGGACTGTTTCGGTGGCTGAAAATGACTGTTTTGGCTGCGTTTTTATGGCTGAAAATGGGGGAACATCTGCAACCGTCTTGGGGGGGAATCTGCTACTGTGCATAAGGCTGAAAATGCTGTGGTTTGATGCAGTTTAGGGCTGAAAACAAAAACACTGGCTGATCTTATCTCTTGCCAAAAACGCCAGGCAGATCTGGGTCAGAGAACCAAAAACGCTGGGCCTTGGGCTGAAATCGCTGAGGATTTGCAAGGGTTATCTAGCGTTAGTAGAGCCTGCTGCTGCTGCTGGTAAAGGGGAAAACGCCAAGCACTGGGGGATGATGGCAATAGCTACTGAAGATGAAAACGCCAGGGATGAGGGAGGTATGGCGATGGATCTGATGTTGAGGGGGGTACTGCTGAGAAGTTGCCTGTTCAGCGGAAAGCTCCTGCTGCCTCTTCTGCCAGAAAGTGCTAACTTGGGTTTGCTTATATATTAACTTAGCAAAATTGCCCTACCTACTTTTGTTGGAAAGTCACTTAAAAATAATAAGTGAAAATACCAATAAATAGGAAAATAGGTTAAATGCACTGGAAAATTCCCCTAACTGATGCTAATGGATTCTGATGGGAATTCCGATGATCATGCTGTGTGCAACCGAAGGATATGCATCTATGCTAAGTGACTGGGCATGCACGGTCTACGAATAGACTCCCAGAAGTGTCAGATCACTGCTAATCTAAACTGACTGAACCCTGTTGTGGTGTAGCTTGTCCACGGACACATAGGGTTGGGATGTGTCACGTGACATCCCCTCCTTTTCAAAGTGAGGTACTGGTACCGAACTGTATGGCGTCGAGGGAGATCGCCAACAGCATCCGGAATCCTGGAAGGACTCTTCGCCGGCCCACTCTGCTGTGTGGGTCGAGTGGTACTTGAACTTCATAAAGGTCTGCAACGCTTGCTTCTTTGGGCCGCGCCGAAATCAACACAAAGTCTTCTGTGGCTCCTTCAATGCTTCAACTTTGTCTAGAGTCATACTTCTTTCTTCTTCAAGAATCTCCATGGCTGAAAATTCCTGAAACCTTTCCAACACAAAACCATGAACATACCTATTCCATGTAAAGTGAGTAGAAAAAATCTCGTCTTCGCTAAAGACTGTGTATGCACTGTAGATGAACATAGAGACGGAGTGACAACCCGTTCATCAAACACATGCAAACAATGAGGGCTAATCTTTTATGTTTGATCGAAATCAATCAAACTGTGGCAAATCACAATGAAAATACCCATGCTTGGTGTTCATACTATCATGTGCTCTTCCTACAACTATATCATGCCAAGGAAGAAACATGAAATGTGACTTCTTGACATACAGACTTTTCAAGTTTTCATGAACAATCCGCATACATTCGTGCTCATCCATGAGAGTTGAGTGGGAAGCTCATGCTGCCTCTTCTGCCAGAAAGTGCTAACTTGGGTTTGCTTATATATTAACTTAGCAAAATTGCCCTACCTACTTTTGTTGGAAAGTCACTTAAAAATAATAAGTGAAAATACCAATAAATAGGAAAATAGGCTAAATGCACTGGAAAATTCTCCTAACTGATGCTAATGGATTCTGATGGGAATTCCGATGATCATGCTGTGTGCAACCAGACGATATGCATCTATGCTAAGTGACTGGGCATGCACGGTCTACGAATAGACTCACAAAAGTGCCAGATCACTGCTAATCTAAACTGACTGAACCCTGTTGTGGTGTAGCTTGTCCACGGACACATAGGGTTGGGATGTGTCACGTGACATGTGCATGCTTCGGCTTTGCGAACTCAAGGGAAGAACCCCAAGTACCCAAGTATCCGAAGGGCATCAGAACCACCAAGAAGCGAAGCAAACTAAGAACCCAAAGAACCTCTCTCGGTTTTTTTTCCTTAAAGATCTTGTCTTTGGTGCTAAGAATAGGTGGAACCTTCTTGACACCCTCAATAATCTCAAATGGTGCCTTCCACGTAGACATATGGACTTTGTTTTTATAGGCAAACTCCACCAAGGGCAAATACTTCTTCCATCGAGTCTTCTGATCAGAGATCTACGACTTTAACAAGTCCAAGACAATGAATTGGCTACCTCCAACTGCCCATCTGTCTGTGCAGTGTGGGTGAAACGAGGACGAGAATTTGAGCCATGTGCCTATATTCTCCCAGATTGCCCTCCAAAACAAACTCGTGAAAGGGGGATCTCTATCTTAAAGGAGATGAATTTGCTTTAGATTGCTTAAATGGGATGTACACCAAATGCAATACTTCAATGCAAGACATAACTCGACTCGATGGAGGATGATAGTCCGGTAACTCTTCGAAATAAAGCACCTCCTGGGTTGTATGGATGCTCCAATGAGATACTCAGTGTAGGTTGCGGATAGCCACTATGGGGTAGATTTGGGGCTCATTTACACACCCAATCAGGAATATCAAGGGCTGAATGCTGGCTGCAAAAATGCAGATCTGAAAGGAGAAAACGCCATAGATCCGGCAACAATACGCAGTTGAAAAGTTGTGGATAATGGCTGATGATTGCAAACGATGGGTGCCTCCATGGATGCCTGGAGATGGGGTGAATGGGAGGGCTGATGACTGCAGTGGATGACATTGTTCGTTGAAAGACACTGGCAGCAAGAAAATGATAGATTTGCAATTAACCCAAGACTATATGTGCAAATTGCAAAGGGATGGTGCAAGGGTAGGGCGACAAGCACTCCAAACATGTGTTAAGAGTTTTGGAGGCCATTTCCTAGGTTTCGCGGTTTAGATCTTGCGAGTGAGGGCTTCTTTTGTGGCTAGGCCCGGCTAGTGATAAGGAAGATTTTGCCCATATTTTTCTAGTGCGCCACTTGTGGCCTTTTTGTAGGATGCCTTACATTTATTGTAACGTGACACATCCAACCCTATGTGTACGTGGACAAGCTACAGCATGACCAAGGTTCAATTCAGTCAAGTCGGTCTAAATTAGAAAGTGTTCTGGCACTTTTGTGAGTCTGTTCGCAGACCGTGCATGCCCAGGCACTTAGATTAGATGCATATCCTCCGGTTGCACACAGCATGATCATCAGCATTACCATCAGAATCCATCAAAATCCATCAGGAGCATTTTCCAGTGCATTAAACCTATTTTCCCTATTTTTGACATTTTTTGCTTATTATTATTAAGTGACTTTTGTTGGGAACTGGGTAGGGCAATTTGCATAAGATAATATATAAGGAAACCATAGCTAGCACTTTCAGGCAGAAGAGGCAGCAGGAGCACCTTGTTCAACAGGCAACTTCTCAGCAAGACCAACCCCCGCGACAACTCTGGCGTTTTCTCTCCCCAGAAGGCCTAGCGTTTTTACACCAGATCAGCCAATGTTTTTGCACTTGCAGATTCCCGACGACAGTAGACAGCAGATCAGCCCTAGCATTAGCAAATTTCCCCGAAACAGCAGATCAGCCCTAGCGTTGGCAGTTCCATCAGCAAGGACAGATTTCAGCCCTAGAACCAGTGTTTTCAGTTTTCAGCAGTCAATTACCGCAGAAGGAGTCCCGAACTCGCAGATCTCACCTTGCCGCAACAGATCCTCGCCGCACGGTCAAATCCAGCTAGTTTGCAGATTCAGCCCGAAAAACACAGATTTCAGCATCTGTGTTTTCAGCGCGTCGTCGTTGCATCGTCGCCATCAACATCGTCACCGACATAGAGTCAGAACTCAGAAGATAAAGATTTGCAGATTTCAGCCATTAGCATTTTCAGATTTCAGCCCGTCTCGTCGTCGTCCTCATCGTCATCGACATCGTCGGCAAGTCCAAGCATTGTAGAGATTTGTGCAATCAAAAGTAGACCATTCTCGCCATAGAGAGTGGGGCCTTCGGAGGAGGGTTTGACAACTTTCTGGTGTCGTATTCTTCTCTCTATCTCTCAGTCTCAGTAACTTCATTCACGGTGTCATTCACTTTGTTTGTGTCCATTGCACTCTCTCACTAAAGGAACGGAAGGCTCTCCCTTCCGTAAGTAAAAGGAACCCTTGAGCACAATTCGGAGCACTCATCTTGAGCAAAGTTCAACATTCACATCCGCTGCACCTTACATTGGTATCAGAGCTTTGGCAGTGTTCTGTATCACTCAAGGAAAGAATCACAAGAATCACAAGAAAAAAAAAAATCTTGTTGAGGTCGCACGTAACCCAAGTCCTCTTGGGCGTGTCGATTCCTAATCGTGGTTTTGAAGAGTGACAGGAAACCCAAGAAAGAAGGGCTTGTCCAGCCTTCCCTTGTGCCTCTTTTCACTCATAGAGAGCGGGGCCTTCGGAGGAGGGTTTGACAACTTGTCTGGTGTCGTATTCTTCTCTCTCTATCTCTCACTCTCAGCACCTTCATTCACCGTGTTCACCACTTTGTTTGTGTCCATTGCACCCTCTCACTAAAGGAACGGAAGGCTCTCCCTTCCGTAAGTAAAAGGAACCTTGAGCACAGTTCGGAGCACTCATCTGGAGCAAAGTTCAACATTCACTTCCGCTGCACCTTACATTGGTGATGTCACGTGACACATCCAACCCTATGTGTACGTGGACAAGCTACAGCATGACCAGGGTTCAATTCAATCAAGTCAATCTAAATTAGGAAGTGTTCTCGCACTTTTGTGAGTTTGTTCGCAGACAGTGCATGCCCAGGCACTTAGATTAGATGCATATCCTTTGGTTGCACACATTACCATCAGAATCCATCAGGAGCATTTTACAATGCATTAAACCTATTTTCCCTATTTTTGATATTTTTCACTTATTATTATTAAGTGACTTTTGTTGGGAATTGGGTAGGGCAATTTGTATAAGATAATATATAAGGAAACCAGAGCTAGCACTTTCTGGCAGAAGAGGCAGCAGGAGCACCTTGTTCAACAGGCAACTTCTCAGCAAGACCAACCACGCGCCAAAACAGTAAATTTGCAGAAAATTCAGAATTGGACTGTTTTTATGTACACAAATTGAGGTTTATGTACGCCTTTTGTAGGTTTATGCAAGTACGCATTGGGGATACTTGTTAATTGCTGAAATTTTCAGCACATTGTATGCAACGTGCGGTACATTGTGATCACTGAAAATTTTCAGATTTTGTGTAGACAATTTCTGCTGCATTTTTATCCGTACAAATGGCCTCTACTTCCTCGTCGTTTGATGCCAAGAGCTTGATGGAAATCAAGCGATTTGACGGTACAAGTTTCGACCTATGGCAGGACAGGATGCAGGGAATTTTGTTCCTCAAGGATTGTGAGGACTCCCTTTTGGCTGTAAAGCCTGAGGATATGCCGGATGAGGATTGGGCCAAGCTCAACAAGAGGGCAAAGGCCTATATCAAAATGGTTGTGACCGATGACATTCTGGTGGACATAAAGGGCTTGGACACTGCACATGCAATTTGGCATAAGTTGAAGGCCACTTATGAGAATGCCACCCCTGTGAATCAGGTGCATTTGATGCGCAAATTGGTGAACATGATGCTTGACGAAGCCAAGTCGGCTTCTGAGCACTTAAGTGCTTTCACCAGTGTTATGAGTCAGCTACAGGATACTAGGCTTCAACCTTTTGATGACAAGTTGAAAGCCATATTTTTGTTGATGACTTTGCCAGACTCTTGGGAAATGCTTGTGGTTTCTTTGAGTAATAGCCCCAACCTCACATATGATGGAGTGCGAGGCTCCATCTTAAATGAGGAAATCAGACCAAGTCTAGTGGTGGGGAAGGTGGCAGTTCTGCTTACAATGCGAGAGGCAGAAGTCAGAAGCAAAATACAGGTACCAAGACTCAAAACAGGAGCAAAAGCAAGTCTAGGGATAAGGATGTGACTTGTTACCAGTGTGGCAGAAAAGGCCATAAGAAGCCAAATTGCAGGTATTTCAAGAAAGAGCAGGAAAGAAAGAAGGAATCACAGGAGAAGAAGAAGACAGAGGATAAGAAAGGGGAAAAATCAGCAGGTACCTCCTCCAAGGATTCGGAGACTGTCAATGTATCCTCTAGTGTGGTTATCACAGAGTTATCCGACAGTGAGGAGATCTTGGTTGCAGCTTCATGCCCCTCAGATTTTGTTGTAGCAAATGCAGAAGACATGCTTATCTCACGTAGAGATGTCATTGATGCATTGCTAAGTGCAAATGATGACCTTACACAGTCTTGGATAGTAGACTCAGGTGCCTCATTTCATGTGACTCCATCTGTGGAGTGTTTTGCTTCTTATCATGCAGGCAAATATGGCAAGGTTTACCTTGGGGATAACCATGCTTGTGATATTGAAGGAATGGGCATTGTGCGCTTGGCATTAAACAATGGCCAAGAGTTTATGCTTAAAGATGTAAGGTATGTACCAGGCATCAAGAAGAGTCTATTGTCTGTTGGCCAGATGGATGCACAGGGTTATACAACCATTTTTGCTAGGGGTTCATGGAAGTTGCTTAAGAGATCAATGCTCATTGTCAAGGGATGTAAGAGTGGTACATTGTACTATTTACGTGGCAAAGCTTTGCCTGGCAAGTTTCTTGCAGTGGCCGAAGTTGCTTCTCATTTGGAGTTGTGGCACAAAAGACTTGGCCATATGAGCCAGAAGGGACTTGATGTGCTCTCCTCTTTGAAGAGGGTTGATGTAAAGGGCACCAAGCTAGATTTTTGTAATGACTGTTTGTATGGTAAACAAAAGAAGTCTTCTTATTATTCTGGTGTGTCGCGCAAAGCTAATGCTCTTGATTTAATTCACTCCGATGTATGTTCAATGCCTGTTAAGTCTTTTGGTGGTGCATCATACTTTGTTACATTCATTGATGATTGCACTAGGAAAGGCTGGGCATATTTGTTAAAGAATAAGAGAGACATTTAATGCATTTAAGAGGTTTCATGCTTTTGTGACCGCGCAAAAGGGTAGTAAGCTTAAATGTCTGAGATCTGACAATGGGGGGGAGTACACATCTGCTGAATTTCAGCGTTATTGCGAAGAATATGGGATTACAAGGGAGTTGACAGCCCCTTATAATCCATCTTCTAATGGTGTGGCTGAGAGGTATAACCGTACTTTATGTGAGAGAGTGCGTTGCATGTTGTCCACGGCTAATCTCCCTCATGGGTTTTGGGAAGAGGCTTTGAAAACTGCAGTTCATGTATGCAATCGCTCTCCTAACAGTACACTAAAAAATGACATTCCAGAGGAGGTTTGGTCTGGCAAACCTGCCTCTTATGATCATTTGAGAGTGTTTGGCTGCGAGGCTTTTGTCCATGTTCGTAATGACTTGAGGACAAAGCTAGATGCCAAGTCCATCCAAGGACTCTTCCTAGGTTATGGGGAAGAGGGTGAAATGGGCTACAGGATATGGTTGCCTCAGTTTAAGAGGATAGTACGCAGCCGATATGTAGTGTTCAATGAGGCTAAATTGCTGAAAAATGCTACATCTTCTGAAATTGACAAGAAATTGGTCAAATTTCAGCCTCTCTTGCCACCTATTGATGTTGAAAAAGAGTCTCAGGATGCATTACCGCAAGCTGAAATTGATAATCAACCGGTTAACCTTTAGCCAGAAAAGGTAGGACATGATTTAGTGTTGGGGTATAAAGCCCAATGTGGTCGCTCAGGCGAGTGGGCGGGCCGCCAGGTATGTACACATATTCTTTTGTAAAAACCTAATAAGAACTCACTATGCTCTACACATTACAGTAGAGCGAGTTCACCATATCGTCGTGCTCTTCTTCTCGCACTCTCTCTCGCGTCGCACTTCCGCTCGTACTCCTTCAATTGGTATCAGAGCTCAGATCAAGGCTCGGGCAGCACTGCAAGAGGCTAGAGTCACCAACTCAGATTGGAGTGAAATTCGACAAGCGAAGACACGGCCCCAAATCTCGTGGGTGAGCCCGAAGGGCTCGGTGTTGTCAGAATTTCATTCTGAGGTCATCTCGGCCACCATTCGGCTTCGACAAAGGTCTGCGCAGGCCATTTTCGACTACGTGGTCTCGACGGGTGCAGATCCGACTCTGCAAATTTGGGGTTTTCGGCCTACGACTGCAGGTGCTGAGGATATCGACCCTCCCAGAGTGTTGATTTGTGGCTGTCTACACATCGAAGGACGGCTCACAGTTCTTGGAGGCGTGTCACATACGACACGGGCGTATCTACACACAGACTGTAGGCGACATCCACTAGTTCATCAGGTAGCTTGTGTTTGCTGCTTGATATTCCAGATTTCATCCTGACATTGCAGGTACTTCCACATGGGATGTATTGTCAAAGATGATGTATGTCTATTGAGGGTTTGCTGGCTGTGAGTCACGCAGCAAACAACCGCCGCAGCGGTTACAGCATACAGTGGGAAATTTGTGGATGTATGACTTTGTGGGAAGTCTATGTACTGTCAAATTTACTGCAGCCTTTGTTGAGGGTCGAGTGAGGTTTTATTGAGCTGGGGGATTCTCGAATGTTGAGATCCTTTCGGTGATACAGGTCTTGGAGCGATCCCTCGAGCACCCTTAGATAGGCAGCTAGGATGTATTGACTGTGAGTTAGACAGTTGGGATTGCATCTTTGCTTTACTGCCGTTGAGGCAGTGTCGCAGTCTATGCTTACAGGACAGTGACAGGACAATCAGAGACAGTACAGGTGCAGGACACGTTTACCCACAGCTTACAGTGTTAGAGAGACAGTGGTTTTTTGAGCTGTTTTTTTTTTTGGTCTGTTTTTAGTACACCAGAGCCATTTTACAAAGGAGACTCTGCCAAAATTTCTGCAGAATCTGAAGCTTTCTTGGTTCATTTGACAGGTTGATATTGGTTCAGAGGTCAGTTTACAGGGGAAACTCTGCCGAATTTTTCCCAGGAAAGTAAACCACTGTGAAGCGTAGCTATGGATGGATCACAGGACACTGCTCTTTACAATATCAAGAGGCTGGATGGAACCAATTTCCCATTGTGGAAGAAGCAGATTTGGCACGTGTTGGTACAAAAGAAGCAGATAAAACCTATAAAGCTCAAGGGGATAAAACCAGAAGATATGGACGAAGATGAATGGAGCGAAATGGATGAATTGGCACTTTCTACCATTATGCTGACTTTGGCAGAAAGCGTTTACTTCAATGTAGCAGACGAGATGTCGGCTTATCAAGCATGGTTAAAGCTGAGTGATCTTTATGAGAAGCAGAGTGTAGCTTCACAAGTATACTGGCTTAAGAAGCTTGTTGACTTGAAGATGAAAGAAGGGACACCTATGTCCAATCATCTGAATGAATTCAACACAATCTATAGTCAGTTGTCAGCTCAAGGTGTCAAGTTTGATGAACCTGTTAGAGCTATATTCCTGTTGATCACATTGCCGGAAAGTTGGGACACTTTTCGCACAGCTTCGAGTAATTCTGCACCTTCAGATGGTTTGAACATAGCCGGTGTAGAAGGAAGTCTGCTTACTGAAGAAACCAATAGAAAGACAATGGACAAAGGCAAAGGAACAGCCTTCGTTGTCAGGGGAAGGACCAAAGAAAAGTACAAAGGTGGAAAGAGGAATCAGTCTCGTAGCAAGTCCCGCAGTGCTAAAGGCAAGAGTGACATAGAATGCTACCATTGTGGCAAGAAGGGTCACATGAAAAGAGGCTGCAGAGAATGGAAAGCAGAAAAAGGCAAAGAGAAAGCTGAAGACCATGGTGAGAAGAACAAGTCCTCAGTGAAGATTCAAGAAATAAATGTGGCAAACACTGTTGCAGAGGATGACAGTCTAGTGTCAGGAGACATCTACTTCTTGAAGAATACAATGGACTCAGCTCTTCTTACAGCATCTGATGGAAATGCACTGAGTGACTGGATTATAGACTCAGGGGCATCACTTCATGTGTCTCCAAACAAGGAGTGGTTTACCTCTTATGTGACCACTAAAGATCATGTTCGGCTAGGCAATGGGCAGACATGTGAGATTTTAGGTGTTGGAGATGTTCAATTGAAGTTCCAGAATGGCTCTTCTTTCACGCTGAAGAATGTGAGACATGTTCCCGCAATTACAAAGAGCTTGATCAGCACAGGTTTACTTGATGATGCTGGCTACGTCACCACTTTTGGACAGAACATGTGGAAGATATCCAAGGGTTCTATGACAGTAGCACATGGAGTAAAGTCTGGAGGACTTTACATGATTTAAGTATCAAATGTCTCTAAAAATGTAATCAATGTAACCGAGCAGCCGAACGTTTCTTCGTGGCATAGCCGGTTAGGACATATGTCCAAGAAGGGAATGGAAATCTTGTCTCGTTCTGGTTATTTGCCTGGCTTTTCATTTAATGATTTTGAATTCTGTGAACATTGTCTGTATGGTAAGCAAACACAGCAGCCACATAAGCATAGAAGCAGTAGAAGAGATACACAGTTGGCACTTGTTTATAGTGATTTGTGTGGACCTATGCCTAACCTATCTCTAGGGGGAGCTTCTTACTTTATGACATTTATAGATGATTACTCGAGGAAAGTATGGGTTTACTTTCTCAAGCACAAGGATGAAGCGTTTAGTGTTTTCAAAACGTTTGTGACACTTGTGGAGAATCAGAGTGGCAAGAAGCTTAAATGCTTACACACTGACAATGGTGGAGAGTATGTTTCAAAGGCCTTTCATGACTTTTGTGAGTCAAAAGGTATAAAACGTGAACTTACTGCTCCTTACAATCCTCCTCAAAATGGTGTTGCTGAGAGGATGAATAGGACCATACAAGAGAAGGTCAGAAGTATGTTGTCTAATGCACAGCTGCCAAATGGGTTTTGGGCTGAAGCTGTATCAACAGCTATTCATCTTGTAAATAGATCTCCTAGCAAGGTTTTGCAGAAGGATTCAGTGCCAGAGATGGTATGGTCAGGCAAAATGCCCTCATACAAGCATCTCAGAGTCTTTGGCTGGGAGGCATATACTCACGTTCCAAAGGAATTTAGGAACAAACTTGAGCCAAAGAGTAGAAAGTACATCTTTCTAGGCTATGGTAATTCTGGTGAGATGGGGTACAGACTTTGGGATCCCGAATCCAGAAAGGTTGTCCGTAGCAATGATGTTCACTTTAATGAATCCAAATATCATTCTAAACCAGAGAGGGTTGAGGAGATTAGAAGAGTTGTCTTCCAAGAAGATGGACCTGCACGTGCAAGACAAAATGTCAGGGCTCACGAGGAGCAAGGACAGGATAGAGTGAAACCACAGGTTGTGGCTGAGCCTGAGCCACCTATTGTGCGTAGATCTGGACGTGTCACGCGACCTCTTGATAGGTTTGTTCCATCTATGAACTATGTCATGTTGACTGATTGCAATGAGCCTTCATGTTACAAGGAAGCAGTGCAAATGAAGGACTCCGGGAATTGGCAATTGGCCATGCAGTCAGAGATGACAGCTCTGCATAAAAACCAGACATGGAAGCTAGTTAAATTACCACGGGGCAAAAAGGCTCTACCCTGTAAATGGGTTTACAGGTATAAGATCACCGCTCATGATAGTCAGCCAAAGTACAAAGCAAGGCTTGTTGCCAAGGGCTTTAAGCAAGAACAAGGCATTGACTTTGATGAAGTCTTCTCTCTGGTGGTCAAGATGACTACATTGAGATGCTTTCTTGCATTGGTTGCCATATTAGATTTGGTGTTGCACCAAATGGATGTCAAGACAGCGTTCTTGCATGGTGATTTAGATGTGGAAATTTACATGCAGCAGCCAGAAGGGTTTGTTGAGAAAGGCAAGGAAGATTGGGTATGCCAGTTGTTAAAGAGTCTTTATGGCTTAAAACAATCACCGAGGGCATGGTACCATAAATTCCACAAGTTTATGCTTTCTCAAGGCTATAAACGTAGTGAGTTCGATCACTATCTATATACAAAGAAGGCTAAGGATGGCAGTTGGTTGATCCTTATTTTGTATGTGGATGACATGTTGATTGCTGGCAAGCACTTGGAAGAAATTTCAGCTTTGAAGTCAAAGATGGCAAAATCGTTTGACATGAAAGACATGGGTAAGGCAAGTCATATACTTGGTATGCGCATTGAGAGAGACAGATCAAAGAAGTTGATTTGGTTATCTCAAACAGAGTATATTGACAAGGTTTTGCAACGTTTCAATATGGAGAAGGGAAAGGCATTGAGTGTTCCATTGCCACCATATGTGAAACTTAGCAAACAAGATTGTCCTGTGTCTGAGGAAGAACAGGCTGAAATGGATAAGATTCCATATGCGTCTGCAGTGGGTAGTTTGATGTATGCAATGATTGCTACTCGCCCAGACATTGCATTTGCAGTGGGAGTAGTAAGTCGATACATGTCAAACCCATGCAAGAAACATTGGGAGGCAGTGAAAGGAATATTGAGATACCTGCAAAGAGTATGCGTATATGCTATGGGAGTCGGGAGCTAAGTGTAAAGGGTTTTACAGACTCAGATTATGCAGGTGACTTAGACAACCGAAGGTCTACGTCAGGGTATGTCTTTACATTGGCTGGTGGAGCAGTATCATGGCGTTCTAGATTACAAGATTGTGTTACTCAATCTACTACAGAGGCTGAATATGTTGCAGCATCAGAGGCATGCAAAGAATCAATTTGGCTTAATCGACTAGTAACAGATTTGGGAATCAAAGAAGAGATGCCTGTCTTATATTGTGATAGTCAAAGTGCTATACAATTGGCTCGCAATCCAGTTTATCACTCAAAGACAAAGCATGTGGATGTGAAGTATCATTTCATCAGGGAAATGCTCGAGGATAAGCAACTTCAGCTTGTCAAAGTTCACACCACAGAAAATCCTGCTGATCTACTTACAAAAGGACTTCCCTCAGAGAGCTTTGCGCATTTTCGCAACCAGTTAGGTGTAGGGTAGTACATCACTTCTCTACATCTCTTGTATATTAGCTTGTATAGTAGCTTCTCTCACACTTAAAGTACCACATTGGACTTTAAGTGGGAGGTTGTTGGGGTATAAAGCCCAATGTGGTCGCCCAGGTAAGTCGGCGGGCCGCCAGGTATGTACACATATTCTTTTGTAAAAACCTAATAAGAACTCACTATGCTCTACACATTACAATAGAGCGAGTTCACCATATCGTCGTGCTCTTCTTCTCGCACTCTCTCTCGCGTCGCACTTCCGCTCGTACTCCTTCATTTAGATGCTCCAAATGAGGATGGACAGCCACCTGTCATGGCTGAAAATGAGTTGCCTCCTGATGTAGAACCTGTGCCTGAGAATGTAGATCATTGGGTACGCAGGTCTACTCGTGTCAGAAGGTTGATACAGGGCTTTGACCCCTCTTTGCATCATGTTATGTTGACAGATGAGGGAGAGCCTCTTACATATAAAGAGGCAAAATCATGTGGGAGCTTGCGATGCAAGAGGAAATCAAATCTTTGCATGCAAACAATACTTGGGATCTTGTGCCATTGCCTAAAGGAAAAAAGGCTCTTCCTAACAAATGGGTTTACAAGGTCAAATGTGTTGATAGAAAGCCCAAGTATAAAGCAAGGTTAGTTGCCAAAGGGTATGCACAGAAAGAGGGGATTGACTTTCAAGAGATCTTTTCTCTTGTTGTAAAGCTTACGACATTGCGTGTCCTTTTTGCTCTCGCTGCAGTGCTTGACTTAGAATTGAATCAAATGGATGTAAAAACAGCTTTTCTTCATGGTGACATTGATGAAGATATCTACATGAAGCAACCTGAGGGTTTTGTAGTTCCTAATAGAAAGGAACTTGTATGCAAACTAAGAAGGGAATTGTATGGTTTGAGGCAGTCATCACGTCAGTGGTACAAAAAGTTTGATACTTTTATGTTTTCTCAAGGCTTTAAACGCAACCATTCAGACCATTGTTTGTATACAAAGAAGGATAATGATGGAAGTCCTATAATCCTTGTGCTATATGTAGATGATATGTTGATTGTTGGGAAGCATAAGTCTACCATTGATGCTCTTAAACGTCAGCTGAATTCAGCTTTTGCAATGAAGGATTTAGGTGATGTTGAGCACATCTTGGGCATGAGAATCAAGAGAGATAGAAAGCTGAAATTGCTCTTCTTATCTCAAGAAAAGTACTTGACATGTTTAACATGGCTGAAGCTAAGTCACTTGGAGTACCTTTACCTCCACACACAAAACTTAGCAAAGCCGATTGCCCAAAGGATGACGTGGCAATGAATGCTATGAAGGGAATCCCTTATGCATCAGCTTGTGGTTCTCTTATGTATGCTATGGTTGCCACTCGTCCTTACATTGCCCATGCGGTGGGAGTTGTTAGTAGATACATGTCCAATCCCGGCAAAGCACATTGGGAAGCTGTGAAATGCATTCTGAGATACTTGTCAGGTACACAATCTAGGTGTATATGCTATGGCAAAAGTGACCTGAAGTTGCAGGGCTATTGTGATGCAGATATGGCAGGTGACTTGGATACCAGAAAGTCCACTAGTGGCTATGTGTTTGCTATTGCTGTGGTGCTGTCTCTTGGTGTTCACGACTGCAGAAAATTGTGGCATTGAGTACTACTGAGGCTGAATATATTTCAGCCACTGAGGCTTCTAAAGAGGCCATATGGTTGGGCAGACTTGTCAAAGAGCTTGGTATGCCTGCTAGTACTCCTGTCTTGGGATGTGATAGCCAAAGTGCTGTCTATTTGGCCAAGAATGCCATGTTTCATGCACGGACAAAGCACATTGATGTGCGATACCACTTCATACGACAGGTATTGGAGGATGGTCTAGTCACCTTGACTAAGATTCACTCACAGGATAACTCTGCAGATGTTCTCACCAAGAGTCTTGCTAAGGCTCAACATGAGCATTGCATACAGCTGGTGGGAGTTGGTTAACTTAAAGGCGTCATTTATGCCTTTAAGTGGGAGGTTGTTGGGTTAAAGGCCTAAATAACCCCTTTTTGTACATTTTTATACTTTGTCCAGGTTCATATTGAACCTGGACACATTTTTTTAAGGTCACTTATAATAAAAGTGGGAAAACCCAAAACTCACTTATTGAGTTTTCCCCAAAAACGTCAGCTCTCTCTCTCTCTCCCTCTTCGTTCTGCTAGCGCTTCCTCTCCTGCTGGCTTTCGCTACCCCTCTCTGCACACACACTCCACATCTTCGCGTGCTCTATCACTTGCACACACCGCCGTGCGCTCATCAACGCGGTTGCAGTTCTCGTCATCGTTGAACTTGCAAACTGACAGGCAATCTGAGATTGCCAATTCAGTGATTCTAGATTTATTGAAGTAGTATCTCGGATCGGAAGACTCGATGGAAAAAGAACTTACCTTTGGTGGAATTTTCCTACAATAACACGATACACTTTTCGACGGGGAAGACGCCATTTGAGATTGTTGAAAGTGCTACGAAGGTTCCATCCTTCCTGAGCACGAAAGATTAGATATTTGAAGCGGATGAATATTCGCGAGATTTGGATACGGCTTTTGCCAAGGTTCACGAGACTTTACAGGAGCCTCAAGAACGACAGAAAAAGGCAGCGGATCGCCATCGTCGCGACTTGAAATTGAAGGAGGATGATTGGGTGCTCTTACGTTTTGAGAAGGCACGCCTAGGAGAGAAAAAGGGAAAGGAGAGGCTTTTTCCAAAGCTTAGTATGCGATACTACGGACCTTTCCAGGTCACTGAAAAGATAAATGATGTCTCCTTCCGATTGAAACTGCCAGATACTTGGAGGATTCGCAATGCATTGCATGTGAGTCTCTTGAAACATGTTAAGGGTGATGTGTCTGATGATGGGGAGCCTGATGAGCAACCCGAAGACGAGGAGATCCTCGTTCCTGAACAGATTTTGGTACATACGGATATGAAGAAAGGTAAAGTCCAAAGGCGGTTCTTGGTTAAGTTCAAGAACTTTCCTGCATTTGATGCGAAGTGGATGGAGGAGGAGGACCTAGCAGATACTCCTCGGATTGTGAAACTTTACCTCGATGTTTTGGTTTAGCATAGTCTACTCCAAACGGAACCCAGAATTCAGCTTGGCCGGAGATCTGGTGCAATGGGATGCACAAGAGGGGAGTCACTCCGCTCCCTTGTCAACAGATGCCTCGATTTTGATACTAAAGTCACTAATGTCTCTTTGAGCTTCAGGGATACTGATAGCTGACAGTATTCTGCTGGATGACTTTATGAAATGGAATTCCTAATAATGATACTGATTTATTCTTGACTTCTTGTGAGTGCAGGAACTGATAGACGAAATGACTGCAGCATTTTGGTCTACTTGATCTCGAATAGACATGGTTGCAATAGGGGTTAGTCAATCGGACATCGATGAGGTCCCGATTGGACCTAGATGTGATTGCTAGCTACATTGCCGATAAATCATGGTCTAAGATCCGAATGAATGTTGAATGTCGTGTGATGTCTGGTGATGTCCTGTGATGTCGTGTTATGTGACTGTCGATTTTGTACATGTGCTAGATGTGTGTTCCTAGTACGTAGAACAGTCAGTGTCTGCTAAGACGGTTTATGGCTTTTGTCGGTTTTGCAGGCGTAATCGCGGTCGATTACAATGCTTTCAAGAGGGGGGGTATGTCACAAAGTGATGACATGGCGGACAGCAAAAACCCTAAAATTCCTACAAACCCTAATTTCTGACAGAAACCCTAATTTCCGGAAATCGCGAAGGCGAATTTTGCTTTTTTTATAAAAAAAAGAGAAAAAGACTCTCTAAGAGAGAGAGAACTGATGCTTTTTATTTTAAAAGCTTTTGGGGCTCTACTTTTGGGCATCCCTTGTATCTTTAATTAAGTGGTGAGGGCTTCACTTCTCAGAGCATCTGGACGCAGAGTCTGAGAGTGAAACCCTAGCCACTCTCTTGTACTTTGATCTGATTAATATAAAAAGAAATACCGAAAGGGGCGCCAGTATTTGGGGCCAATATCTCTAGGCACGGAACTCCGCCGGGCCAGTGCAAATCTATTGTGATCTATGAATTGTTTTGAAGTGGTTATTTGGTGCTATCGAGGTTGATTCTTGACTTGGAGTGTCCAAGTCTGTTACAACGTCTTGAGCTACAAGAGAGTGAGAGGAGGCACTCACAATATACAAGAGTTTGAAACTTGATTGCAACACACTTAATCTTGATTACAAGACTTAATATTTAATTAAGCGAGCTTTATTACAAGACTTGAATTACAATGCTACAGTAAGAATAAGACAAGAACTCGAAGAGGACTTACCTCGCAGGAGCCTCACAACTAGGGTTGAGAAGACTGAGAGGCTTGTAGCCCAAGACCTGTATTTATATGAGAGTTTAAAGAGGTTAGGAACCTTCTAGGTTCTTCCTCAAGCTTAAGTAGGTTAAGAATTTTCAATGTTCTTCGTCAAGCTTAACATCATTAAGAATCTTCTAAGTTCTTCCTCAAGCTAAAGAAGGTTAAGAAGGTTAAGAACCTTATATACCTAGATGAATCCAAGATAAGCCCAGATTCACCCTTAAAGGAAAGTGCAAGGTATAGACCCATGGTAGTCACTCACAAGACAATATAACCATCAGCTCCATCATGCATAGTATTGACTAAATACCACAACATCCCCACTAACGTCGTCAGTGCCCAATAGTGGGTGTAGAACTAGGTACTAACATATGCTCCCAAACACAACACACACCAACACACACACACATGAGCATACATCAACACAAAATTCAACGTACTGAGTTTGGATTTTTCTTCAAGCTTCTAGAACTTTCTAGAACTCTTCTAAGATCTCGCATCCGTGACACTTATTCAATGCACGGTAATTAGTACACATGCGTCAAGAGACATACTTCTTATGCACTAGAGCACTAGGGAGAAAAAGGGTGAAGAACGAGGTTGAATCGACCCTTTTTCTAACAGCTCCTCTACTTGGAGTCCTAACCACCTATTCGTGGACGAAAAAGGTTTGCCTTGGAACCCCAACAAACTCCACAACATGCAAATGCTCCCTGCCCTCCTGGAACACATAAGGGACCTGGTCTTGAGCCTCAAAAGGCTCTATTGGCTAAGAAAGTTGCCTTGCCTGCTGCGACATTGTCACGTGCACATCTAACCCTATGTGCATGTGGACAAGTTGTTCCTACTTCTAGGGTTTAGGTAGCCTAGGAAGTGTTATGGAAACCTTGTGAGCCTGTACGCGGGCCGTGCATGTCTAGGGCCCAAGCACTTAAGAGTGATTGCATACCCTTTGATTGCACAACCCATGATCACTAGTATTTCATTCAGTACCCAGGATGAGTCATTTAATTAATAAGTGACTTATCATTTCCAGATCGTGGGGCTCCTCTAGCACTGCTCGACCCAAGATGTTTGCACCTATATAAGCAAGGCAAGGGACGCCCAGTAAAAGCAGAAGAAGCAGACACACAAGGAGGGCAGGCACTTAGCAGACCGGCAACACCCTCAAGCATCTCTAACGTTTTCTCCAAAAGCAGCCACCAATGTTTTTGCATCAAAAGATCAGCGTTTTCAGTCCATAAGACCAGCATTTTCAGATCAGCCCTTAGCCTCGCCATACCGCACCATTCCGGTAGCAGATCCTCGCCGTATTTTCCCTATCACAGCAGATCAGCAGCGATCAGAATTCAGCCCATAAAACAGCCAGCGTTTTTCAGTTTTCAGCCATCATCGGCGTCCTCGACCACAGAGCAGCACAATAGCTTCGCCATACGAACCAGAATCCACAGCAATAGACCTAGCGTTTTGTCACAAAACGGGAGCGTACACAAGCACTTAGAAATCTGAAAAATAATATACTTTGCAAAAGGGAGAGAAGGGAGAAGATCGACACAGTATTGGGGACCAGAAGATGGGCTGGTACCCCCCCCCGTTAAGAGTATTCTTTTATTCAGGGAGAATTCTTATACAAGCACGAGAACCCGAGGAAACCCCTCCGTTCTGTAATCTTAGACCCGAGGGTCGTGCTTTCCCGTAAAGGGCTTGGGCACAAGGCCGTCCTTCCCGTAAGGGACTTAGGCGCGAAGCCGTACTTTCCCGTAAGGGACTTAGACGTGAAGCCGTACTTCCCGTGAAGGGCCTTCCCGTAAGACGGGAGATTCCTACAAAACAAACCACACAAACACACGACAACAATTCGTATGGCGAATCCACAATAGATACCTGTCGCTCTTGCGCGGGAAAAGCGACTTCCATGCTTCGTAGTCTCGCGATCTCTTTCGGCAGAGTCTTCTCTTGCTGATGTTGGTACCTTCCGTGAGTGAGGGCATGTGGTGCTTTTATAGCTCCCTGGCCACGGCACGAATAACTGCTCGCGTAGAGATGGCGGCCGGTTTGTTTTTTTTTTTTTTTTTTTGTAGCGCTGTTCTACCCGAAATAGGGAGAGAGAATTTGCTGGTTGGTTTTGTTGCTTTATCTTCTAAGTGGCTGCCCACTTATTAAGTGGGCGGCCGGCATATTTTAAAATTGGTCTGAATCTGCCCAAAAACTCAATAAAACCTTATAAGTTAAAACCAATGCATTTAACAACACTTTCGAGGCGTCCCTGGATGCAACCACATGCACGAATGCAATGCAAACATACATTCCTCGCGGGAAAGCATCTGCCTTCCCGCGATTGTTCCTGCTTTTCGTAAAAAGCTTCATTGAACCCATCTTTATTCTTGTGCTTGCGTTCTTACGCGTATTTTCTTACTCAGTTCGGATTTCCTCCTCAGCCTACGAGATGCCCCCTTACTGATGCACCCGTCACCCATCATGTGACGCATCAGGGACACTCGTAACCCGGCCCTTTCCACAGAACTTACGGAAACTCCTTCACGATGTTTACCGTCACCCATCAAATGACACATCAGAGTTGTCCGTTCTTGATGGCAGTTCCTGTAGCTACAATCTTTTAACAGTTCTTAGTGCACACAATAAAATATCCTAAAAAAGAGATTAATCATTAAAAATAAGAAAATAGTCCAATTAGCAACATCCCTCTGGCTTCTAAACAGTTGACCTCAACAGTTGACCTCAACTGTAGTGCTTGGACATATACCTCCAGTATCTCGGGATAAGCTGCTAATTCCTCCTGCGTCATCCACTGAGCATCTAGATTCGAATAGCTCTTAAACTTAACCAAATACTTCCGTGTTATCTTTCCGATTTGACAGACCGCTCCTGATGACTTACTATCTACTCCGGTTGGAGTATTTCTTCCATTTCCTCAACCTCAGGAGGTTCCTCAGCACTAGGCTGACTCGGAGGCGATCCCACATATGGCCAGAGTAAAATGACATGGAAAGCATTATGGATCCTCCAATTAGGCGGTAGCTCTAATCGGAATGTGACATCATTCACTTGCTCAGTGATCTTAAACGGCCCATAATAACGAGTGGAAAGTTTTACCACCTTCCCTCTATGAGACGCTTGTTTCTTAAGTCTTGCCTTCTCGAACTTGAGTAAGCCAAACTGTCTGACTGTTAAGTCTAGATTCCTCCTGTGCTTGTCTGCAGCTTTCGTATGCTTTTCCTGAGAGCGTAAAATAGCTCTCCTAACTTGCCCGTAGGCTATGTCCAAGTCCCGGACAAATTCATCTGCTGCAAAGATCTTATCCTTAGTTAAAAGGATGGGTGGAAGCAAAGGCTTACCATATAGAATCTCAAAAGGTGCTTTCCCCGTCGATGAGTGTATGGTATTGTTATACGCATACTCGACAAGGGGTAGATACTTCTCCTAGTCAGATTGTCTGTCTGACACATAAGCTTTCAACATATCCAATACTGTGGAATTGGGAATCTCACTCTGCCCATCGGTTTGAGTATGGTATGCAAAAGAAAAATTCCACTTCGTACCAAGATTATCCATCAAGGCACACCAAAAATTTTCTGTCATGCGAGAATCTCGATCACTCACAATAGACTTAGGCATTCCATGATGCTTAAAGATCTGTGCCAGAAAGACCCTAGCCATATGATCTGCTTTTATCGTTTTCTTGATTGGTATGAAGTGTGCTTGCTTGCTAAACCTGTCCACAATTGTCCAGATCATGTCATTTCCAGTCTGAGTTTTAGGGAGGTCCATGATGAAGTCCATGGCAATACTTTCCCAAGGTTCATTAGGCACAGGCAAAGGTTGTAGCAAACCAGGCGTCTTATGCCGATCATACTTCACTTTTTGGCAAACCAAACATTCCCTGACATACTTATCAATGTATGCTTTAAGGCTAGGCCAAAAGAAATATCTTTCCATTGCTAAGGTCGTAGGGAGAATACCCCGATGACCCGCATAAGGCGAAGCGTGTGCTTCATCCATGATCTTCTTTCTTAATGGTTCCGCCACACATATGGCCTGATGGTGATAGAGATAACCGTCCCGAATGGAATAGGGAAACTCATTCTCTCCACAATGTAGCTTTCCCCAAACGGTGGAGAAGTCTGGATCATTCAGATACAAATCCGGTAGTGCTTCTAATTCTTGATGATACACCGAAGTGATAGCGTTCACCCTTGGCCACCTAGACAATGCGTCCGCGACCACATTCTTACTCCCAGCCGTGTGAAGGATCTGGAAGTGAAACATAGACAAAAAGTTTACCCATCTCATCTGCTTCTCAGATAGTTTCCTTTGCGTAAGAAAATACCGCAAACTTTGGTGATCAGTCTTGAACACAAAATCCGCTCCTAGAAGATAGTGCTTCTAGTTGGATAAGGCGTGAATCACAGCCGAGAGTTCCTTTTCGTAGATTGATGCATGCAACTCTCCATCCTTAAGCCGTCTGCTTTCATAAGCCACTGCATGGCCTTCGTGGTTTAACACTGCTCCGATGCAATCGCCTGAAGCATCGCAGTGAACCTCAAATGGTTTCCTTAAGTCAAGCACTATCAAAATGGGTCCATGGCTTAGCAAGTACTTGAGCCGATCAAAAGCTCCTTGTTGTCTCGATCCCCATCTGAAATGAATCTTTTTCTTTGTCAAATCATGAAGTGGTCCTGCTACATAGGCAAATCCTCGGACAAACCTTCGATAATATGAACATAATCCCAGGAAACTACGTACATCATGTACCGTAGTGGGAATAGGCCAATCTTCTACCACTCGGATCTTGGCAGGATCCATACTCACTTGATTGTGAGAGACTATATGGCCGAGATAGTGTATCTCTGAGAGAAAGAACTCGCTCTTCTTTGCATTCACATGCAACTCATGCTTTCGCAATTCTTGAAACACTAAGTCCAAGTGCTTCTGATGTTCCTCTTCTGACTTAGAGAAGATGAGTATGTCGTCAAAGAATACTCCCGTAAAAGCTCGATACGGGCTGAAAATGCAGTCCATCATGCGATTGAACGTCGCAGGAGCATTTGTCAAGCCGAAAGGCATTACCAAAAATTCATATAGTCCAAAGGTTGTGCGGAAGCAGTCTTATGGACATCCTCAGGGGCGATCCGTATCTGATGATACCCACTCTTTAAGTCTATGCGACTAAAGACACTTGCACCCTGCAACTTATCAAGTATATCATCAATCCGAGGGATCGGAAAGCGATTCTTGATTGTGATCTTGTTTAAAGAACGGTAGTCTATGCACATTCGAAACGTGCCATCTTTCTTCCTCTCTGAAAGTTTGAAGTTGAGTAGGAGAAAGGTACTTAGTTCGCTTGCCAGTGCCCTCTTGCTTCTTAGCATGATCATCGTCTCTAGATGGAGGACGTTTTCTTCCTTGGCCCCCTTGGTCATCGTAGACCCCTCTTTGTCTTGCACGATAAGTGCTATGCTCCATCTTTCTGGGCGTCCCAGTTGAGTGCAAATCCTCAGCAATGATTGTTGACTCCATCATCCTCTGCAAAGTATCATGCGGATACACTTTCATACTCTTTCGAAGCTGCGGTTGGAGACCCGCTTCGAACTTTCGTTTCTTTTTCTCGTCGGCAATCTTCATGAAGGGAGTGACCTTCAGAAGAACCGACCAATACTTGTCCACATAAGTCGTTACTCTTTCATGTTCCTTCTGGGCAAGCCAGTCCCATTCCTTCCGTATGTCCTGCTCGAAGTCGGGCGGAAGAAATTGTTCATAAAATTCAGATTTGAAGCTCTCCCAAGTTCTGGCCTGAGAACCTTCCAGAACTTGGCTAACCACCAATTACTTGCCGTTTCCTTGAGGTGCATCCCCACATGGCGTAATTTGGATCTTTCTGTGAAGTGCCCATTGGTAAAGGCGACTTCAAACTGTCTGATGAAGGACAGTGCTTTGGAGATGTCTCTCCGTCCGTTGTAGGTTTCGAACTTGATGTCCTTGTCGCCCGATTTGAAGACTCTCATGCGATGTTGAGACTTGCGACCATGCTTCTTGAATCGAGGTATATCTTTAGGTTGATGTAGGGTAGTGGCAGTAGTAGCGGCTTCCTTCTTCTGACGAGATGATCGAGAAGTAGAAGTATAATCAGGAGAGTAAGATGGAGATGAGATAGAGATGTCCTTGCTCTCGTCTAGCAAAGAGAGCGCTTTTTCCTGGCCTTTCCTTGAAGTACGCCATTCATTCCGATCCGTAGATCCTTTGTGCACCTCGGCACGTTCTTCTTCTCTTGCCTCCTGTGGTCTCACGCCAACAGTGTTGTCTGGATGCTTGGCTGCATCAGTTCCATTCGTTTTCTTCATTCCGCCCAAAAGCTTTTGGACGTCTGGCAACAGTAAAATTTGTTGCAACTCCGCAAGCTGAGCTTGCACTTGTTGAAGCTCCTCTTCAACGCTTCTCCCTTGGCTCGACATGGTTCTTCCCGTTCTTCCCGGAATCGTCCTTCTTTGCAGAGAAAGAGAGGAGTTCGAACTTTGATACCACTGTCACAAAACGGGAGCGTACACGAGCACTTAGAAATCTGAAAAATAATTTACTTTGCAAAAGGGAGAGAAGGGAGAAGATCGACACAATATTGGGGACCAGAAGATGGGCTGGTCCCCCCCCGTTAAGAGTATTCTTTTATTCAGGGAGAATTCTTATACAAGCACGGGAACCCGAGGAAACCCCTCCGTTCTATAATCTTAGACCCGAGGGTCGTGCTTTCCCGTAAAGGGCTTGGGCACAAGGCCGTCCTTCCCGTAAGGGACTTAGGCGCGAAGACGTACTTTCCCGTAAGGGACTTAGGCGTGAAGCCGTACTTTCCCGTAAGGGACTTAGGCGTGAAGCCATACTTCCCGTGAAGGGCCTTCCCGTAAGACGGGAGATTCCTACAAAACAAACCACACAAACACACGACAACAATTCGTATGGCGAATCCACAATAGATACCTGTCGCTCTTGCACGGGAAAAGCGACTTCCGTGCTTCGTAGTCTCGCGATCTCTTGCGGCAGAGTCTTCTCTTGCTGATGTTGGTACCTTCCGTGAGTGAGGGCATGTGGTGCTTTTATAGCTCCCTGGCCACGGCACGAATAATTGCTCGCATAGAGATGGCGGCCGGTTTTTTTTTTTTTTTTTTTTTTGGCGATGTTCTACCAGAAATAGAGAGAGAGAATTCGCTGGCTGGTTTTGTTGCTTTATCTTCTAAGTGGCTGCCCACTTATTAAGTGGGTGGCCGGCATATTTTAAAATTGGTCTGAACCAGCCCAAAAACTCAATAAAACCTTATGAGTTAAAACCAATGCATTTAACAACACTTCCCAGGCGTCCCTGGATGCAACCACATGCACGAATGCAATGCAAACATAGATTCCTCGCGGGAAAGCGTCTGCCTTCCCGCAATTGTTCTTGCTTTTCATAAAAAGCTTCATTGAACCCATCTTTATTCTTGTGCTTGCGTTCTTACGCGTATTTTCTTACTCGGTTCGGATTTCCTCCTTAGCCTACGGGATGCCCCCTTACTGATGCACCCGTCACCCATCATGTGACGCATCAGGGGCACTCGTAACCCGACCCTTTCCACCAAACTTACGGAAACTCCTTCGCGATGTTTACCGTCACCCATCAAATGACACATCAGAGTTGTCCGTTCTTGATGGCAGTTCCTGTAGCTACAATCTTTTAACAGTTCTTAGTGCACACAATAAAATATCCTTAAAAAGAGATTAATCATTAAAAATAAGAAAATAGTCCAATTAGCAACACGTTTTCAGAGTTCAGCCATTAGACTTGCAGATCTCCACCTCGACGACAACACCATCATCGTCATCGTCACAGTCATCGTCATCATTGTCGTCATCGTCAATGACATCGTCGTCATCAAATACCCCAGCATCTAGAAGCATTGTACCAGACCTTTGTGCAATCTAAAGCAAATACCTCTCTAGCACTAGAGAGGGAGCCCTTGGAGGGGGTTTGGGACCCCATCTCCCTCTTCTCTCTCTCTCTCTCTCTCTCTCTCTCTCTCTCTCTCTCTCTCTCTCTCTCTCTAGCACTCTCATGCACTCACTCAGTTTGCATTCTACTCTCTTGTTTTGGTCATTGCACATTCTCTCATTAAGTCGAGGAAGGCTCTCCCTTTAGTAGAAGGAACCTTGAGCACTCACTGTTCACTCATCCTGAGCCATACACCATTCAGTTCCGCTGCACATTACATTGGTACCAGAGTTCTTCGGCAGTGTTCAGTATCATCACTCAAGGAAAGAACCACAAGATGCTTCTTGTGGTCGCACATAACCCAAGACCACTTGCCTAATTTGTGTTTTTGAAGATTGGCAAGTAACCCAAGAAAGAAGGGCTTGTCGAGCCTCCCCTCGTTCCTCTTTTCCACTCATTGAGAGCAGACCTTGCACTTAGCGGCAGGCCAGTCGACGTGAAGTGGGAAAAAGCAATCGTAGTGTGAGCGCAAGGCCGCCAAGGGGTCGTAGGAAGGAGTTGAGCTTGGGTAAGAGAGAAGCCTTCTTAAACACAGATTGCAAGCCAGGAACCTCAAGAACTCAAGAACCTCACGACCCTCAAGAACCCAAGAACCCCAAGTATCCAAGACCTCAATGCATGGTCATCACCCGAAGCGAAATGGATACTTTGCGTGAAGGTAATGAGAGTGGAGTCGGAGAAGACGATGTTTCTACACCAAGAGGATTGTTCCCCGATTCTCCCCACCAACCCCATCAACCCACAGATTGCACCAAACCCTATGGAGGCTTTGGTCAAGTGTATGATGGATATGATGCTACAATAAGAGGCGCAACGCGCCACCATGGACCACGATCGCGAAGCAAGAAGGGCAGCTATGGAGCTTAAGCATGAGCAAGCACGTGAAGCTCAACACTTAGCGGCCGAAGAAAGAAAGGCAATTGTGGAGCTCGAGCGTAAGCAAGCACACGAGGCTCAACGCATAGCGGCCGAAGAGAAGCGAGCGGCTATGGAGTTAAAACGAGATGCGCAAAGGGACCAATGCATGCAAGAGTTGGTCCTACAGGTACTCTCCAGGAAAGGCGAGCCACTCAAGGGGCCTGGTGAGTCATCCCGTAGCACAAGTAGAGGCGGCGACTCCAACAATCCAGTCACTGAGAAGTTGACGTTTAGTAAGTATGATGGTAAGATGGATACATCTGTGATTCATTCTTGGTTGCATCAATTTAAAGCTTACTTTGCAACTAACAAGAAAACAAGTAGCAGTGAAGTTTTGACGGGTGCCATGTATCTAGCAGGTAATTCCATTAATTGGAATCAAGCTTGGCAGGAGTCGAAGTTGACTGAGAACCTTGAGCATGCCGAGGAAGGCGTATCCCTCTTTCAGTTGGGGCGACTTCCAAGATGAGCTCAAGGCTCGCTTCATGCCACCATAGTACCTTGATCGGTTAAAAGAAGATTGGTGTGGTCTAAAGCAAAATGGCACTCATGTTATGTCTTTTTCTAACCGTATTTTGCAAATTGGCGTTCAACTGCACAAATCGGATGCCGAACAAAAAGAGGCTTTCCTTTTTGGGTTAGACGAGTACATCACGTCCGATGTGCACCCTACGGACTACAATGAAGCTGTCAAAATTGCTTTGGCACCGAAGAAGTGGGATCTCACTAGGGTTTGGATGTCATCGCCCCTCTCTATAAGTCTACAAGTCGTAAGAAGTATGTGGTAGTAGCTATTGACTACATCACTAGGTGGGTTGAAGCAAGAGCAATTAAGGAGGTGAATGGACATGAGGTAGCCCAATTTGTCTTTGATAACATTCGTTGCCGTCTTTTAGTACCGTGGGTGCTTGTTTCTAATAGGGGTCAGGGATTTAGAAGCAAGCTTATGCGTGCATTGGTCGAGAAGCTAAGGATTCAACACCGGTTTTCCTCACCCTATCATCCAAAATGCAATGGTCTAATAGAGTGCGCCAATGGGCAGATCATCAAGATGCTAACAAAGTACGTGTACAAGCAGGAAACAAAATGGGAGACCAACCTAGAGAAGTGTCTATGGGCATACATAGCACTCACACGACATCATAAAAAGTGGCTACAAATTTCACTCCATTTGAGTTGGTCTATGGTAAGGAGGCAGAGCTGCCAGTGATGTGCTCACCATCCCAAGTATTCTTGGCATGTATCTTACCATTGTATGCAAATCCTTAGAAACAATTCAAAACATTTTGCATAAGAATTCAACAACATTTCATTAAGTTGTGCTTTTTGCAAGACACTTCTTGAGAATATGGTAAATTGATGTATTTGGCTAAGCTAAACAATGCTACTCTCTCTTTGATATCCTTTGATACACTCTCTTTGATATCCTTTATGAACATATACTTAGGTCTTTCTCAATGACATTAATGAAACCACTTGCATCCACAAAAATGTTGTCCCCGTTCATTCTTCACAAGCATGCAGTGAAAGAGACAACATTCCTTTTTTTTTTTGCAAAACTCACGATTTGTGAGTGAATTGTATTAAGCACTCCATAAGATAACAAGAAAACCTCAAGCTCAAGCTAAGCCTTGAGGTGTTGAAGATTACACGTTGGATGCCTATCGCCTCTCATCAAGGCTCATCATCACCGGCTTATCAAAAGGGGTGAATTGTCGTACTAGGCTTTACTTAGCGTAGGTTGACAACACGGCATGGTTAGCCCTATACCAGTCTTTCGAGTCTTGTTGCGTCTGAGCGTACAAATCACCACTTTGCTTTCTTGTATAATCTTTGAGAAGCTTGCCATGTCAAGATCACCTTCAAATACATGACGGTTCCTCACCTGCCATATATGATGAAAGTAACTGAAAGTTTGAGTGCAGATGAGAAGAGCAGGCCTTGCCAACTTCTGGCCACCAAGGAACAGATCAGTCTTGAAGAATCTGATCTGCCATGTCCTTTGGACCCACTTGCAAATTTTTCCTACCAAGCCTCTGATAGCCTGGAATTCCATGAATAGGTGGGCCAAATCCTCAGTAGCTCTCCTGCACCCCAGGCATCGATCTGACCCAATTCCTCTCTATATTTGCGCCTGTTGGTAGAGCACCCACATCACCTTCCACAAATATGACGTAGTGGACCTCAGCATGGGCAACTGACTCCTATCTGGCCCACTGCCATGGTGTGGAGGATTTCGTGTTTTTTCCTCATAAAAATCTTTTTAATGGTTTTAAAAACTCTCTAGTGAAGGCAATATAGGGAAGCATAAATGAATTTAACACCCCGGCTTGGAAATGGGAGAAGGTGTAACAAACTTGGACACCCCAAGTCTAGATTCTACCGCGACACAGCAAAGATTCACTTCAAAACAGTCCACAAAAAACGACACGGGCCGGCGTAGTTCGGTGCCAAGAAGTATTGGCCCCAAAGACTGCGCCCCTTTCGATATTTCTTTTTATATTAGAACTGGACATGTTGGTTTCGCTATGTGGCCAGAGGCAAACAGAGCTTTTGGCAGATTTGTGTAGGTCTCTTACTGCCAGAGAGCTTCATCACCACTTCCTGACTAGAGTATCTTATCCCCTGATGTATCCTACAGTTTGTATGGGATTTTTTCCCATCTTTCAGGGTTATTCCCATATTTCCTGTGTATGGACCTATGATCGCTTTTTATGTATGATAGGGTTACAAGCCCCACTTTTTGCTCAAAAGAAAAATGCATGGTGTCCTTGTGTGTGTGTGTTTGCCACTTAGCTTGGCACGCTAAAGGTACTGCAATATCTAATTAGCAACACTCAAAGACACTAATGTACCATTGCTTGTTAACCCTTAATCAGCATCAATCTTACAAAATGTCCTGACTTATTTGCTAAACTTATTCAGCAAAGAAAGAAATTGGCAAATACACACCCATGCAACAAGGTTGTGCTCTCCTGTGGCCCTAGTATTGTCAATCGCCTTCCTGCCAGTGATAAGTTCAAGCAAGACAACACCAAAACTGTACACATCTGATTTCAAAGTAAGCTGGCCAGTCATAGCATACTCTGGAGCACAATATCCATAAGTCCCCATCACTCGGGTGGAAACATGTGTTTTATCTCCTACAGGTCCAAGCTTGGCCAAACCAAAATCTGAGAGCTTGGGAAAAAATCCAACATCTAATAGGATGTTCGAGGACTTTAGGTCGCGATAAATTACAGGCGGGTTTGCTTTATCATGTAAATATTCCAAACCTCTAGCTGCACCTGCTGCTACTTTCATTCTAGTGTTCCAATCGAGCGGCTCCCTCTCAGGCGCCAAGTCTACAAAACAAAGAAAGGGCTCCGTTACCTTTGCTTGAATAATACTTTTAGGTGAAAACAAAACTGAGGCATGTGGTATACCATAAAGATGATCCTCTAGAGATCCAAGAGGCATGAATTCATAAACCAGTAACCGCTGGTCCCCATCAGCACAGTACCCAATAAGGTTTACAAGGTTTGGGTGATGCAGAAGACTGAGCATCAATACCTCAACTAGAAATTCTCTGTTTCCTTGCAAACCATTCCGGTCAAGCTGTTTGATAGCCACAACCTGCCCATACATGCAACGAGAACTCTTTCAGAATAATCAAGTAAGCTGTTTACAAAACATACACTAAAACCGGAGGGCTATAAATATAGAGAAACCCAATCATAAATGCAACCAAAAATAGCAAGGTTGGTTAGTGCTAACTGCCCATAAAAACGAATGTGATGCTCTGAAGGAGCAGATACAGAAGTTCTATCTAATGTCTAGAGTTCATCCTAAGGCTAGCCATATAATCCTCCACGATACCAGTGCCCACCTTGATCTAGACAAGCCACCACTCGCAAAGGTGGACCTCACCAAAGTGATGGTGCTACCAAGACTGCAACAAGATAGATTCCATTAGGTTTTACAATGCAGAAGGCCCTAGCATATTGATGTCCTAATTGATGCTCACAACTGATTATAAAACTTCCAAATAGTTTACAACTGCGAAACATCAGTCCGATAAGCTTCTCATTCAATATGACAAATCATCTATGCATGCTTTTTTACTTTTCCACATGGCTACGGTATTAAATGGAGCATATGCCATTCAATAACCTTGCTTATCAAAACCATGTCACGATATTAGATAGCTTTCATGGTCTGAATGTATCTGCCCTCTTACCTGGCCAGTGCTATCTAAGCGTCCCTTGAAGACTCTTCCAAAACCACCTTCACCTATCAGACACTCTGATCTGAAATTCTTGGTGGCAGCTGCTAGCTCCTTGAATGTGAAAGTCTTGGCAGCAATATGCTGTGGGTTACCATCTTTATGGCCTTCCTTCTCTTTCTTGCTGTCTAGAGAATTTTTTGACTTAAACTTATCTGCGAGCAAAAATGAAATGCTAAATTCAATTGACAGTGCCGATAAAACATCACAACTTTCAAACAAAAGACTTATAATAAAAAGTCCCTAGGAACTTTCCCTGAACAACATTGTGTGCTTTAACAGCCAGGTTCTTGTATTATACTGCTTTGCTATTATTTACATACAAAAGCAATGTGCGAGTCATTCTGCAGACATGATAGTTCACTGCTTGAAATTAAAAAGCTGGGACTGCTCTGACATCAATAAGCTACTGGTTTTTTTGCATTATGCACTACACCCATATTAAAAACCTGAACAACATAAGGAGGGGAATCTGTAATTTGCCCAAACCTTAGCTCTGCCCTAATGAAGGGGCTCGTTCCAATTCAGCTCTCTACTGCTCGCTGATTTCATAGATTAGCAAAGAACTAAGGCTTTGGTGGATAATATATCATATAATCCTTTCTCACCATAAGGATTTCACCTCCTAAACTGTGATCAATACTATGCTACTTGTCCTTTCAAGACTTGAGTTGGATCATCACCTGCAAGTGTTTTGCTGCTTAGCTGAGATGCCAAAAAGTGTGTGGAATCCTTGATGCTGCTGTCTTTGTTCAAAGAAGATGAGATGGTGTTTGGCCCTTTGGAAGCAAGACAGCCCATCTCTCTCTCTCTCTCTCTCTCTCTCTCTCTCTCTCTCTCTCTCTCTCTCTCTCTCTCTCTCTCTGTGTGTGTGTGTGTGTGTGTGTGTGTGTGTGTGTGTGTGTAGAAAAGTCGTTCTCTACTTCTCATATCAAGACATCGCCCGTGTGCTTTGCGCATAGGAAGCCCACTACTCAGATCTGTGGATCCGACTGGCCATGGCAGGTTGATCAACTTCTAAAGTACCTGCACAAGATGAAAATGGCGAGCTGAAGTAAAGACATCTTGCGGTCCCTCAAGAGAGAGAGAGAGTTGTCAAGGGACAAGCATCGAAGCGAGAGAGAGCGAGCAAGGGGCGCCTCAAATTAATATTATATTATATATTATATATAAAACATAGTATGGGGTACCCAATCCTAGAAAATAAAAAAATCGCTCATTAGGTGGAGGTAGAAAAGGGGAAGGGTTGAAGAAAGGGGTGAGCCAAGTGGAGTCGGGCCATGTCTGTCAGTTGGAGTCGGCCATGCGCCTTCTATAAGGAGTCCACCTCTCTCTCTCTCTCTCTCTCCTCTTCCTTCGTTCGTACTCTCTATACGTTCAATTGCAGGGGCGCAGGGCGATGGCTCTCTCTCTCTCTCTCTCTCTCTCTCTCTCTCTCTCTCTCTCTCTCTCTCTCTCTCTCTCTCTCTCGCGTCAAGAGAGCTCTCACTCTCACAACCCTACATCAACCCCCTCCTCTGAGTATGGGATACCCAGCTGTAAAAAATGATAAAACATCCCCTCAAAAGCGAATCTTCGTTTTCGAGCGCAGACGAGAAGGGCTTACAGGCGAAAGAAAAGGGTAGGAAGGGGGTTAGGCCAGGTGGCTTTTCTTTCTGTTTTCATCTCTCTCTCTCTCTCTCTTTCTCATGCAACCTGTTGTGCTCGCCTCTCTTCTCTCTTGGCTTGCTAACGTGAAGGCTATCTCTCATACGCGACCCCTCAAGTTCCAGGAAGCCATTGCCCGCATCCAGACAACAACTCACATGATCGAGTGGGATCCAACAACAATCGCCTCCATCACACACGAGCATCGCACCAATCATGCGATCCTCACTTTCAAAACAAAAGTGGACCGAATTAAACTCCTTGAACAATCAAGGCTTCTCAAAGGCACTAAAGTCTGGTTCGCATACGATCTTACCCCCGGCCAACTCAAGCAGAAGAAGGCAGAACTACAAAAGGTACGAGCAACACGCACGGCAGGAAAATGGGCAGTCTATCGAGGAGGAAAAGCCATCATTCAGGAGTTCCGAACTCCTAAAATGGTTCCCCTCTCCCCTACCCCCCCTTCGGTTTTAAGTTTTGTTCATCCCATTTTATCTTTTGTTCACCCCTCACTGGACCTTGAGTCCTTAACTGAGATGTATCTGCCCTTCACTTAGAAGGAATCTTTGTAATGCGTTGTTTTTCGGTCCCATAGGTCATATCTGACCTCCGTGGACGATAATTCAATCTCTCTCTCTCTCTCTCTCTCTCTCTCTCTCTCTCTCTCTCTCTCTCTCTCTCTCTCTCTCTCTCTCTCTCTCTCTCTCAATACAGCGGCCTATGTAGAGGGTTGAGCAAGTGGCGGCCACGAATGGATGAGGGCAAAGGAGCACGGGGGGGGTGGGGGTGGGTTTGGCGGGGTTTAGAATATTTGCAGGGTGCTTCTTTTGGCAGCACATGTCGCATACCAACATGCGATCACCTCTCTGCCGATATGTATGTGTCGGGTGCGCAGAGGTAGGAGGGGACAGAGATCGAGGCAAAAGAACGGGGCTAAGGTAGTCTCCACAGAGGAGAACTTCGAGGGAGGACGACAGGAGGGAGAACAACAGAGCTTCACGAGGAGCAGACGGGGCGGGGGGGGGGGGTGTTCGCTACGTGGAATTTTTTTAGGGGTTGGGAGAGAGAATATTGGGGCAGCATCTATGAAGAGATTGAATTTCTTTATTCGTATCCCAGTAGTAGCAAACGGACCCACATGAGCCGTTGCTGACAATTAGATTTCGCACAGTGGAGGTCTGACAGGGCGCACGCGCGTGGGGGGGGGGGAGAGAGAGAGAGAGAGAGAGAGAGAGAGAGAGAGAGAGAGAGAGAGAGAGAGAGAGAGAGAGAGAGAGAGAGAGCCATGGCCCTGCGAAGGCTGTAGGCTATGGACGGTTCTGCAGGTCGATGAGGGCCATGCAAACAGAGGCGAAAGGGAGGAGAGGGACACCGAGGCGAATGAAAGTGAGAAAGGGGGGGAGAGGGAATATTCATGACTAATGGAATTTCCTTAATGTGAGCCAGTAGAAGGGGTATTTTGTACATGCATATGCAAAATTGTAACCTCGAGTCTCAAGAAAAACGGAACAGTTGGCCACAATTGAAATGATAAGAGGAGGTCTGTAGTGTAGGCCTAAGTTTTCCTGTTGAAAATAGAAGAACTCGGTTGTAATTCCATTGAACCTTGATTCTCAAGATCCAAAATTGGGTATTTTAGTTACAAATCTTAGAAAATGCCCCAGATTTTGGCATAAATCTCGATTGTCTGACTAGTTTGCCCTTAAAATACATAGCAAAGAAATGGTTCTTTCAAGCACTAAAGAGAAGTTATACAAAGCCTACGATAATTGGCGCATTCGTATTTGTTAGCCATGTTAACGCCTTGCATAATGCAATATTATTACCTTCAAGATACACTCACAATCAATGTTCGAGAAAAGTGTCTCCCAGCTTAGCCTTGAGCTAGTTAGAGATTCAAGACAATTGATGGAGTGAAGAGTGAAAAGAACAAAATTTGCCAAGACTTTGCAGAAATAGTGTAAATATTGCTAAAATAATTGTTTGGTTTGCAAATTTTCTGCCTAAGATGTGAGATCGGGGTGTCTAGAACCTCCCTCATCTCCCAGCCTCTTGCTCTTATATAGGCAGTCCCCAAGCTCAATTCCAACTTTCATCATGCTCATATTTGCTCTTTAGAGATTCCAAAAATTCACTTCGAAGCTTTGTGAAGAGAAGAGAGTTAATCTCAGGCACACAACTAAGAGCATCAACTACCACATTGTATCGTCCTTTATGATATCATAGCTTTGCATCATGCTCTTGAAGAGTCTCAATCGACTTAGCCTTTCGACCCTTCGAATCAAATTGTTCTGTAAACCATTTTATACTTTCATAGTCAAACACAGTCTCAAATTGAGTCCCATACAAAAAATGCCGCCATGTTTTCAAAGCAAACAATATTGCATAGAGTTCTCTTTCATAAGCTAAATAATTCTGCTGTGCAAAATCAAGCTTCTTGCTTTCAAGTGCAGCTGGCCTTCCATCATGTAGAAGAACTTCTCCAATAGCACGATTACTAGCATTCGTTTCTAGCACAAATGGTTTCATAGAGTCCACCGTAGCTAAAATAAGGGCCATAGCAACCTTGAGAGTGTTGAAACTTTGTTGTTGAGCTTCTCCTCACTAAAAGGGTTTTCCCTCGGCTTTCAATTGGTCCGTCGTCAAATCAGTAATATGAGCATAGTTTTTAGCGAACCGTCATTAAAAACCTGCAAATCCCAAGAAATCTGTAGCTCTTCCAAATTTTTGGGAGAAGGCCATCTTCTAATGGGATTCCTTGGCATATAAATCGTTTTGCTATAACAACTCAAATACTTGCTTTAGATGTTGTAAGTGCTCTTCATCAGAGGCATTGTACACTATAATGTCATCGAGGAAAATGATAACAATGTTGTGAAAAGAGGGGGAGATCGACCGCTTAAAATACTCAACACAAGCTTCCAAGCAATCACCATCAAATTGTCCACCTCTTCTTCCAATTTCCAAGTACACACACTCACCTAAACTATGACACACACACACACACACACACACACACACACACACAGGAATCATAGAATTGATATAGACAAGCTTGTAAGAGATGTGTAAGAGATAGAGACTAGATTAGAGAGTACACAACAAATAACCATAGCTTAAGAGAGTAGAGAAGAGAATTTGCAAGAGAAAGGCCTAAATCTAGCCCCAAACTCCACGGCACCTCTCTTGTAGAGTTGGTATTTAAAATATTATTTTGAGTTTAAGGTGCCAAAATTTGAAGCCCCTCTTTTTACAACCACTTTACTTTTGCAAATGAGTGAAGCTCATTAGTTCTTGCATGACCTATAAGGGGAGTTCCCACTACAACTATTTACAGAGCCATAGTGGCTTATTGAAATGATGTTCTAGGATACTGTGCAAATATAAAATGGCCAAGAGTAATTGTCGTCGCCTCTTCATCAACTCCCTGCATTCCACTCTACAAAATCATCATCAACTCAATTAGTAAAATAAATAGACAGCACATAATTAACCATTACGCCCAGCTATCCCAATTGCAGCTAACCACTACAACAGGAGGGTGCCCAGTCTCGTAACATCCCTCCCACCAGGGATAGCAACTGTCCTCAGTTGCTCAATAGAAATTCAATTGGACCATGAGTGATGGAAAGTGTGGAGAAGGTCGGGAAAGTTGCGAAAGAACTTTTCAGGTATCCATTTGGCATCCTCTCTAGGGTGGCCCTTGAAAGTCAAAAGGTAACGGTTATAAACCATTCCAGTGCGGGTAGTGGTGGTCTCATGGTCAACTATTTTATCGGGGGTGAGTTGCTCTTCTTGGTCTACAAGTGAAGGTGGGTCTTCATAAATGTGGTGTGTAGGTAGGGGTCCTCGGAATGGGTGTAAAAGACTAATGTGAAAGAAATTGTGAATTTGCCAATGCGTAGGTAGTTCTAAACGAAAAGAAACATCATTAATGACAACTGAAATTTTAAAAGGTCCATAAAAACGAGGAGCAAGCTTCACAAATACATTTGTATCAACACTTTTGATCCTGTGTTTTTCAATGCGAAGTAAAACATGATCACCTTCTTTGAATTGGTGTGCCTTGCGGTGCTTGTTAGCATGCTTGGTGTAAAGTTCTTGTGAGTGTTTAATGGCAGAATGCACACTTGCATAAATATCATGAAAGTCAGTAGTGAAATCATCAGCGGCAGCAGACACAACATTAGAAAGACGTGAAGCAAGAGTAGAAAGAGTGACCATATACAATTTCAAATGGAGACTTACCCGTGGCACTGTGAGTGGTGTTGTTGTATGCAAATTGCAAAATATATAGGTAATCATCCCATTTCTTAGGTTGAGAAGAAACATAAGCCTTTAACAAGTCAATAATAGTGCGATTCGTGACTTTGGTTTGACCATTAGATTCATGATGAAATGCAGCAGTGAAGTCAAGTGTAGTGCCAAGATTTTCAAACACAGTAGCCCAAAAAGCAGTACAAAATTTTGAATCGCGATCAGAAATAATCACTTTAGGCAAACCATGATGTGGAAAAACAGTTTTAAGAAACAAAAGTGTAGCTTGATGTGTTGTGGGTGTTTTCTTACATGGAACAAAATACGCTTGTTTAGAGAAACGATCAATAATAGTCCATATTATGTCATGTTTGTGCGTTGTGAGTGGGAAACCAGTAACAAAATCCATTGAAATATGTTCCCAAGGTCTTTCAGGAATGGGGAGAGGGTGTAAAAGTCCCAGTTTCTTACCTGTAGCTGCTTTGATTTTTTGACAAATCAAACAAGTGGACACATACTGTTTAACATCCATTCTCATAGTAGGCCAATAGAAATCACGACACAAATTTTGAAAAGTTGCAGCAAATCCTCTATGTCCAACGTAAGGAGGTTTGTGCAATTCTTCAATAATTAATGTACGGAAAGGTTTAGTCACACACAATTTTTGTTTGAAATAAAGGAAGTGTACAGAATATCAAGCATGTGCAACCATGTCGTTTTGAAGTCATCATCATGTGCATAAGTGTCAGGCATAGTGTCAAGTGAAGTTCCCATAATGGTTGATAGATGATTAAGTGAGGGTCTTCGACTCAAAGCATCAGCTACAACGTTTTCTTTACCAGGTTGGTATTGAATGTTGGGCTGAAAACTTTGAATAAAAGCGGCCCACTTGATATGTCTATCATCTATTAAGGGCTGAAAGAGTAAATATTTGATACTTTGTTGATCAGTTTTAATGATCAAGTCAGTACCCATTACATTGTGTTTCCAAATTTTCAATGCATGTACCACAACAATCAACTCTTTATCATAAGTATTGAACTTTGTTTCAGACGGTTTGAATTTACAACTTTCGAAAGAAATTGGATGGTTATCTTGCATGAGGACTGCACCGATACCTTTTCCACTAGCATCAGTGACTACCACAAAGAATGGTCTTTCAAAATCAGACAATTGCAATATAGGTGCATTAGTCAAAGCATGTTTAAGTGCATTAAATGAGCTTTCTTGCAAATCAGTCCATTCATAAGGCGTGTTTTTCTTCAACAAGAGAGTCAAATAATGTGCTTTGTAAGCAAAATTACAAACAAATTTCCTGTAATAGCTACAAAGACCAATAAAAGATCGTAGCTCATGCAAGTTTTTGGGTCTAGGCCATGATTGAATGGCTTTAATTTTCTTTGGATCGACGTGTATTCCCTTACCCGATACAATGTGTCCCAAATATTCAATTTCAGATTGGAAAAATGAACTCTTTTCAGGATTCAAATACAAGTGATTTTGTGCCAACATATCAAATACACATGTTAAATGTTGCTTATGCTCTTCTTCAGATTTACTGAATACCAAAATGTCATCAAAAAATACAATTACAAAATCTTGATGGTCAATGAAGATTCGATTCATCATGCGTGTGAATTTTGCTGGTGCATTTGTCAAACCAAATGGCATGACAAGAAATTCATAGTATCCAGTTTGTGTTCTAAAAGCAGTTTTGTAGACATTGTGTTCAAACATTTTGACTCGATGATACCCTGATTTAAGGTCAATTTTGCTAAAGATGTGTGCCCCTTTCAGTTTGTCTAGTAGATCATACACTCTAGGAATTGGAAACCTATTCTTAATGGTGATCTTGTTTAAAGCCCTGTAGTCGATACACATGCAAAAGGTTCCATTTTTCTTCTTGACAAGAAGTACTGGAGCTCCGTATGGTGAACTACTAAGTCGGATTAGGCCTCGGTCAAGTAAATCAGTGATTTGAGTTTGTATTTCTCTGTGTGCGGTAGGATTTACACGATAAGGTGCTCTACAAGGAGGTTCACTACCCGGTATGATGTCAATTTTGTGGTCTTCTGGACGCGATGGTGGAATTTCAGGTGGCAAATCATGCATGAAACAATCTTTGAATTGTGAGATAAATTCATCGTGTGTGGAATTACGTGAAGTTTCAGTTTCAGCAGAATTTTGATTTACCAGTACTAGGTATGTTTTCCCCTGTTTTCGAATTGCTCGTTTGGCTTGAGTGTGAGAGAGGAGTGGAAAGTTTTGATGTGCCAGTGTTGCTTGAATGGAGAAATTTTTATTATTATGAGTGAGAGACATTGTACGTGTTTTATAATTAATCAACGGGTCAAATTCATGACGAAATGGCATTCCCAAAATCATATCAAGACCATGCAATGGTGCTACCAAAAATGTACGTGCTTGTGTGAATTTACCAATGCAAACTTCAAGAGCGACTTGAGTTTTACAATTAAAACTTTGATTATTAAAAACAGTTTTGACCTTGTGAGGTGATGAAATTTCAGAGAGTGACAGTTGTTGTGCCAATCGCGTGGAAATGAAATCATGGCTACTACCATCATCTAGCATAATGGTGACAATTTCACCCTTAACAGTGCCTTGCACTTTAAACAAAGTGTGAGGAGATATAGGAGTACCTGAGGATGGGTTGTCATCGTTATCATAATCAAGATCATATCCCTCACCGTAGTTAACTTCCACTTCGTTGTCGTCGGGTATAGCATCTTCGATGAGGTTAAGAGTAGCTCCGTTGGGGCGGTTGTTGTTGAAGGGTTTTTGATTTGAATTCCTGTTGACTCCATTTGAATGGCCATTGGATTGACCATTGCCCTTAGCATGACCATTTGGGCACTTATCTGCATAGTGACCATACTGAAAGCATTTAAAACACTTCACCTTTTTGTTACCATTAGAATTTGGTGGAGAACGCTGGTAGGAAGGATGTTGGTTGCCTCGTTGCCGAGTGTTGTTGTTGTTGTTGCTCGTATGAGGTTGAGCAGTGGTAGGAGGATTGTCAAATCTTTGTGTTTTGAAAAAGGTATGGCTTTGGTGTTTGCTACTGTCAAAGTTAGGAGAGAAAGGAGGTCTCTTGTTGCGGTTAGTGTTAGCATGTTGATCAGTGTGAGAGGAATGTCCACCTTTCTTCTTTTCTGCGTTGAGAGCCAAATTAATGGCCTTTGACAGAGAGCACTAATTTGTAGTGCCAAATCCTGATGTGTAATTTCGCTTCAATTTCCTGCGACTAACATGTTCAATAGCTTGCAATTGAATTAGACAATTCCAAAAACGGTCAGTGTAACCCTGTACATCTTCATTTCTACCCTGTCGAATTAAATCCCATTGACGTCGTGCCTTAGCTTTGTACTGTGCGGGCAAAAATTGGGATAAAAACACTTTTTTAAATGCATTCCAGGTGCGTGGTCTTCTTCCATGTTGTTTGGTGGCGTTCCACCACAATGCAGCGCTGCTAGTGAGATGATTTGATGCACATTTTACCATTTCACGCTCGGGAAAGTCTTCATCATGAAAATAGTCATCTAACTGACTAACCCATGCTAGAACCGTGCTAGCATCTTTAGTGCCATCAAAATCTTTGAAAGTGAAGGCTTTTTTGCTAATTTTGTTTTTCTTGGGTGCCGGTGCAGATTCGGTGCGTGCAGAATGCAATAATTTATCTTCAAGTTCTTGCCTTTGCATGCGTTCATATGTGAGTGACTGCTGCAAATTTTGAAGTTGCTCTACAATCGTGGGTGCCTGAGGAAGGTGTGCCATGATTGCGTGCTTATATATATATATATATATATATATAAATACTTAAATGGTAATGCTGAAAAAGGCTATTTGGTAATATTCACAGATGCAATATGCGGAAAATAAAATAAATAACAGAAATGTAAGGTACTTAGTTGAGAAATAGCGGTGGCGTCCAGTCCGGAATGGCGATGCGCTAGGAAATTGCCAGAGAAGTAGACGGTCCGACGGTGCTTTACCGAGCCAGTTGAATTTTGTAGCGTGCGTCTCCTTATTTCAAAAGATAGTGGTAATTTTAACTTTCACCCCAAAGGTCGTCGAAGATGTTCGGCGAAGAATGGACGGCCAATATTCCCCTTTGAACAGCGAAATAGAAAGCTTGTGCGGCCAAAGGAGTCAGTCGAACTGGTTTTAATACAGTCGGTGACTTATTGTTGATTTGGATTGGTGGAGACCGACCAGGCGATGATAGAAGGGTGTCGAGTCCTTAATGAAAGAGGCCAACTTAATACTTAAGTTGAAACGGCCACAATTGAATTGGAAAGCCTTTAGAGGCTTGGGTTAAATGAGTGTGAAGGTTTATTTTTGAAACGGGACCATATGCTGCAGTGGGAGGCCGGGGAGGAACAATGGGCGGCCAAGCTTTAAATAGTAAGACTTGTAAGCTTTTTTTTTTTTGGGTGCAGTGGGCGGCCAGCCAGAACTCAATTGCTTTAAGGCTTTAAGCCACACTTTTTGATTAAAGTGTGTACTCCAATTACATGGTGGCGTGCAGTCAGGGCTGCCGACAATGCGAGGGATTGCAGGGTCTGCTACGGCCTGTAGAAGGCTTCTCGGCCCGCGAGCAAGAAGGACCAAGTGTACACATCCCCTGGGCGACCAGTTTGAGGGCAAGTCCGACAGGTTTCAAGCAAGTCGACAGAGGAGCTTTTTCGGTTGTAGGCGTTGATTCCCACGGAGACTCGGCAGTAATGTTGAGAACCAAAAATTGTTGGTTTTTGAGCTAAACTTGCTCCCTTATCGGCTCGCGTCTTCTTCGTTTGCCTCAACCTTCGAGTTTCCGTAACAAGCTTTTATTTCCTCCTCTCTCCTTCAATCCGTCTCTGTTTCCTCCTTAACTAAGCTTTCCGACATCGTCCATATGACAAAGTAATTACTCGATTGCAACTAGCTTTTCGAAATCAAGAATTTCTCGACTCTCCAAGCTTTTATGCTTTCTTCTTGCCTTCACAATCCGCAAGGATTATGCATTAAATTTGAAAGTTGAGACTCGACATACCGTATTTTGACCATCATGAAGCCGAAATTGAAAATCAGTTACCGACTAGCCACCAATTAACAATCGAGTTTTCTTCTGCAAATTCGATCAATTGTACTTCGAATTTCCACGAGCCCTTGAATCCTTGAATTGCAAGGTTGATGAATTGCAATTGGGATTTTGTCGATTAGAGGAACTCCTTCTTAAAATTGAAATCTGGTGTCGATTTATCCTTGAACTTGAAGCTTTGATACCATTGTCGTGAAAAGAGGGGGATATCGACCGCTTAAAATACTCAACACAAGCTTCCAAGCAATCACCATCAAACTGTCCACCTCTTCTTCCAATTTCCAAGCACACACACTCACCTACACTATGACACACACACACACACACACAGTAATCATAGAATTGACATAGACAAGCTTGTAAGAGAGTGTAAGAGATGTGTAAGAGATGGAGACTAGATTAGAGAGTACACAACAAATAACCATAGCTTAAGAGAGTAGAGAAGAGAATCTGCAGAGAAAGGCCTAAATTTAGTCCCAAACTCCACTACACCTCTCTTGTGGAGTTGGTATTTAATATATTATTTTGAGTTTAAGGTGCCAAAATTTGAGGCCCCTTTTTTTACAACCACTTTACTTTTGCAAATGAGTGAAGCTCCTTAGTTCTTGCATGACCTATAAGGGGAGTTCCCACTACAACTATTTACAGAGCCATAGTGGCTTATTGACATGATGTTCCAGGATACTTTGCAAATATAAAATGGCCAAGAGTAATTGCCGTCGCCTCTTCATCAACTCCCTGCATTCCACTCTACAAAATCATCATCAACTCAATTAGTAAAATAAATAAACAACACATAATTAACCATTACGCACAGCTATCCCAATTGCAGCTAACCACTACAACACGAGGGTGCCCGTCTCGTAACAAACAAACTTGCTCAGATATGGTTTCAACACACTGTCCATAAGCGTCATGAAAGTAGTTGGTGCATTTGTTAGAGGTGGGAACCCAAAGAGCTAACCAACAACTACGGGCAGTTAGAACTAGCAGTTACCACAACAAAGAAATAAAGGGACAAGGGCGGGTAAACGGAGGGGAGGGGGGGGGGGGGGGGGGTGTTTGTGAGGCACTGCGGGTGTGCAAGTGCGGCGCAATGTAGAGGAGATCACATGTGGTGGAGATCTAAGTGAAAATTTCTCACCACTTCTTATTCTGTCATTATATCCAAAGAATAAGTTAGTATGGTTAGTGATGGGCGGCCAACCACTTAGCTTGAACTCTAACAATCTCCCACTTGAAGGCCAACATGGCCCAAGTGGCTATAAGTGTAAGAGTTAGTATATACAACTATACAAGTGTGAAGCATGACCATAGCTTCACCCTACGCCCATCATCTCGATGCAATGTGGAAACCGCTCTAAAGATAGGCTCTTTGTCAGAGCATCCGTTGGGTTCTCATCTGTGTGTATTTTGCCTAACTCAATGCGTTTGCTAGCCAAAATATCATGTATCACATGATACATGACCTTGATTTGAAATGAAACACGGGGTTCTTTGCTAACGCAATCGCACTATAGCTATCACAAGGTAACACTGGAGTCTGGTGTATACTAAGGTCTCCCCACTAGACAAGATAACCACATAGCTTGTTGACACTGGAAACTACAAAATACTCAGCCTTAGTGCTGGAAGACAAAGTGCAATTTTGCAGACACAGTCTCTAAGAGAATGTTGCTCCAGCAAACAAAAAAATGTAGTTAGATGAGGATCTCCTAATGACCAAACAACCCGCTTAATCAGAATCTATGTATCCAACTATGGCTGCATCATTATTCCCAAAACATAAGCACTTGCTGGTTGAACCCTTGATGTATCTCAAGATATTCTTCATTGCTTATCAATGCCGTCTGCCCAGATTTTTCATATACTTGTTGACCACTCCCACTGCAAATGCAATGTTTGGTCGCGTGCTAACCATGGTGTACATAAGACTGCCAACTGCCAAAGAATATGGCACCTTTTTCATCTCTGTCTTTTTAGCATCCGATTTGGGGCAATCATTCTTGCTAAGTTCTACATATGTAGCCATTAGGGTACTCAATGCTTTCCCTCCTTGCATGTTAAAATGTTGCAAGAGCTTGCGAATATACTCTTTATGTGATAGTTCAAGTATTCTATGCTTACTATCTCTCTTGATACGCGTACTAAGAAAATGATGTGCATTGCCCAAATCTTTCAAGGAAAAATGCTTGCTTAAGGCATCCTTGATAAGTGCAATCTATTATTTTGACTTTCTGGCTATAAGAATATCATCCACATACAAGATTAGAATGATGAGTAACCATTGTTCAACCTTCTTGTGTACAAGTATTGATCCTCTTTGCTTCGTACATAACCTTGGGATTAAATGTACTTATCAAACTTGATGTACCACTGCCTTGGAGCCTTATTTTAGTCCATACAAAGCTTTCTTGAGTCTACACACCAACTCTACCCTGGTTGGCTTCTGAGGCTTTATCTCAAAACCTTCTGGCTACATCATGTAGCCATCTTCTTTTTTATCCCCATAAAGAAACATCGTCTTTACATCCATTTGGACCAATCCCATGTAATTTGTGGCTATTAAACCAAGCACAAGACGCAATGTAGTCATCTTGACCATTGGGAAAAATATCTCATCGAAGTCTACACCTTTCTTCTACTTGAATGCTTTAGCAACCAATCTACCCTTATACTTAAATCTTTTTCCATATACTTCTTCTTGTACGCCCATTTTCAAGGCAGTGTTTGTTTATCCTCTGTTAACTTGTCAATTCCCAAGTCTCACTAGCTAAGATCAAGTTATACTCAAATTGCATAGCCTGCTCCCACTTCACTCTATCTTCCATCTGAATAGCTTCTCTAATAATAATTGGGCTCACCGCAGTCAGTGACTAACAAATAATCCAATCTTGGCTTAAAACACTCAGGTGCATGAGATATACGAGTAGATCTTCTAAGTGCTTGACTGCTGGATTCCTCTCTCTTTGGAGCAACATTTGTATATGGACCAGTGGAAGGTGCATCACTAGCACGTCCAACATTCTGTGTAGCTGGTGGCGAGGCAACATCCTCAAACCTTAATTTGTGATATTCAATCTCTTACACTAGCTATCTATGCATCTTAGAATCATTGAATATCACTTGTGAGCTGCATATGACCTTCTTGATTTTGGGTGCCAAAGATTACATCCTATCTCTGTGTCCACACCATATCCAATGAAGATGCACTTGTGTGATTTGGGACAACTTCTACCTAAGCTCTTTTGGCACATGTGAGGATGCCTCACACCCAATACATGTAACTTATCGTAATTAGGTTGCTTGCTCGTCCACATCTCCTACGAAATTTTATACTGCAGTCGTGTACTAGGTAACCGGTTTATCAAGTAAACAGCCGTCATAACAGCCCAAAAATCTTGAGGTAAAGTGGTCGAAGACAACATAGAAGTGACTCGTTCTTGGATAGTCCTATTCATCCTTTTTGCCACACCATTCTAAGTGGGTGTGTAAGGAGTGGTGAATTGTCTTCTAATGCCTTGTTTATTGTAGAAGTCCTTGAACTCAGAGGAGATATACTCGTCTCCATTATCAATATGCAAAGCTTTAAGCTTTCTACCTGAATGATTTTCTACCATTCCTAAGAACTTATGGACACTAAAGACTTCACTCTTTTGCTTCAAGAAATAAACCCACACCTTTCTAGTAGAGTCATCTATGAATGTTAGAAAGTATAGTGCCCCCTAGAGACTTAACATGCATAGGTCCGCATAAGTTGCTATGAACAAGATCTAGAGGGTTTCCTAACTCCTTGTCTAAAGGCATTGAGGTCAACCTAGTCTGTTTTCCATAAATGGAGTGCTCACATAAAGAAAAATCAGAGTAATATAGCACAAGGATACCAGAAAATTGTAGTACTTTCATTCCATTCTGACTCATATGTCCCAACCGGCTATGCCGCAACTCTGTAGACAACATCTCGGCTACACAAATAGAATTCTCTTTCTCTGAAGAGACATGGAGTGAATACAATGAGCTGAACTTCTTGCCTTTAAGCATGACCAGGTTTCCTTTCTCGATTATCCAGCTTGATTATCCAGTAACATCAAACTCTTTATCAATTTGGGTACATGTCTAACATTTTTCAGCATAAACTCGGTGCCATTATGCATACAAAGTTCTATGGGCCCAATATCGCATGTATCAAACTCATAAAAACTACCCAGTTTCATTGTACCATGTGTAGTGTTATATGTGGAGAACCACTCCTTATGAGGAGTCACATGAAAGCTAGCACTTGAGTCCACCATCCAATTCCGGGCATAACTCGTCAAGAGCTAACAGTGCATCAGGACTCAAATTTGAGGTGAAGATCAACACATTTGATGGCTTTGTCACATCAGAAACAATCTCAACAGTTGGAGACTCAACAACATTAAGTTCTTCTATCTTCATAGTGCTCTTAGGTGTGTCACACTTCACTTTTTCTTTGCCCTTTTCACATTGTAATGCACGGCAATCCTTCTTCACGTGTCCCTTTTTATGGCAGTGATAAATGTCTCTTCCACGACTCTTGCTAGGACTGTTCTTACGATCTTGACAACGACGGCAACTACGACCACACTTCTTTGTCTTGTCACAATTGCACTAGCCATATACGCATCACCATGCCCACTCGCATCAAGAGACTAATGTCTAATCTCCTCAGTGAGAAACGCGCTAGTAACGTCATTGAGCACTAGCTTCCCGCCAGGTGTTGAGTTACTTATGGCTGTATTGAAGGTATCCCATGACGATGGCAATGAACATAGCAAGAAGATGGCCTTCATCACATTATCAAAGTTAAGACCTTTGCAAGTAACCCGCAAAAATACATCGTTGAACTCATTCAAATGAGAGTTAATACTGTTGCCTTCTTTCATGTTCATGCGCATAATTTTCTTCATGAGAAAAACCTTATTCGAGGCACTTTTACCACCCCATGTTGCACATAAGGCATTCCATAAATCTTTGGCATTGGTCTTATCCATTATTGTGAAGTAAATGGATTCACCGAGGGGCAAAAAAATGGTCGCCATAGCACGCTCATTCAAATCTTCCCACTGATCATCAATGTATGCATTCTCTTTTCTCTCACATTGTGGTGCAATCAAGCCCTTATTGATCAATAGATCTTTGCATGTGCTGCTTCCACATTGCAAATTTTGTACCATCAAACTTCTTAATGTAGTACTCATCCTTTTCTGAATCATTACTAGTAGCCTTACTTCTAGGGAGTGTGACAAAAGACTTATGGCAAAATTTCTAAGAGAATTTTGACAGAATCTCCCCTGACGGGAGAAAAAATGTAGCAAATTCACTGTGTGAACAATCAAGTGTGCCAAGAACGCGTATTGACAACTCGCGGGAAAAGTCCGACAGAGTCTCCTCTGTTTTGTGAGCAAGATCTCAATCCAAAATAGACGTGCAGCAACGCATAAACGAGATCAAATGCTGTCAAAGCATATACTCGCATAAAATGGTAGCATAAACCGCTGACAGAGCACAGACGACCTCCAACTCAGCATAAAAAATACTTATATTGAAAGAGCATAGGGAGATAGACATGCCAATAACCACCCAACCATACCTATATATAGGCCCTTGGCCCTCCTATATATAGCCCATGTACCGCATGTGTATCCATCGACCCTTGGCCAGGGACGTGACCTCCTATAGTCCTACCCTTGGCATGACATTACTCCCCCCTTGGAGAAGCATTTTCGTCCGCAAAAACAAAAGTGGTAGGATCTTTGTAAGAACACTAATGTTTTCCAAAGTGGTATCCGTCATGGATCCAGTTGTTTGTTTAATCAAAACACAGTGCAGTAGGAGGTTCAATGAAATCAATAATAACATCGTGATTTTGCACATTGTTGTCCTTTTGGAACCATCTAGTGTGTAGACTCCATTTAGAATGCACATGAGCATGCTTAAACGAGTTATCACAATAAAGATGTACCTAAAAGAGTACCACTTTTCACTTTCTGTGAAAGTAACTTGCTCACATAACTCATCAGCCAAGTATAAGTCCTTGACTTGTTCTCAAATTCCATCAGTAAACAACCCCACCATAACTAGTGTTCAAGGTTGAGAACCTGATTTAAACATGAAGAAACTAAACCTAATCACAAACATGCTTTATCTGATGGTAAACAAACTCCAAGTAGAGCAATAAATGCTTATTAATTGGATTGTGTGCTGCTAATGTACGCACTTTGCATATCCTTTAGCACAAGATTACACTTTTTAATTTTCCTATCCCCTTGGATAACTGACAGTATTGAGGTGTGTTTCCCCCATGGTTTACAAACAGTCATCCCAGATGACTGAGAATCAACAATGTACCATCGTGGTTAACTTGAAAAATCCACAAGCACCCAAACCAAGCCATGACCTCTGTTGGTGATTGGTAGACTCAAAAGTAATCTCATAGAGATACTGCACATAGAGTGCAAAATGCACAACAACTGGAAGAATACGCATGCCGTTCCCAATCAGCTTTTGCTAAACACTAGGGCCCATAACACCTAGTGTGCATGCATTTAGCAAAAAATAGATCCGATCCTATATATCCATGATCATCCTTACCAATACTTATGGCAAATGTGATGCGCCTAGCATACCTTAAAGTGGAATGTAAATAGTTCTGAAAAGAAACTAAATACTTTCAGTTGCAATCATTTGCAAGCCTTGCTGAAACGTCTGAACCATAAAAGAATGTGAGACAATGATCACTTCTAGGTACAAACAATGAAACTTTTTCATTAACAACTTAGAGCCTTTCTATATGTATAAACAACCATATATAATGTTGTTTAGCAGTACTTGTATCTAAACAAGTCATTCTAAATATCCGTCAATTGTTTGCCATCAAAATTGCTCCTGATACGTCGTGATGAAAATGGTCTAGAAAACTGATTTGACGAGCACCTAGGGACTTTGTCATGACACATACTTGAAATAATAGGCACCAGTGTCAGTCCAGAGACTCATATTCTCCACATGTGGAATATGTCTCATGTAAGGATGTTTAAAAAAGAACATCCTTCAAGTACAAGATGTACTTGTGTGTGGAGGTAACTCTAAACACTCTGCGACAAGAGTGAGAGGGACCCTCGTTCATTGCTCGACATTGGCTAAACCGAACTCCTTGAGTCCCTAGACCATGTTGTATCCCATGTGACAACATGTACCAAATCGAATCTGCAGTGGTATTGACTACCAACACACATTTGTAGTTGTAGACTTGGAAAGAAGTCTATGAGTTTATATTGGGGTGTCCTTTCTCCAACCAACTAAAAATTATCCAAGAATGGGGATATGATTACTACATCTACCTCAGGCAAGTGGGATCCATCACTCACATTAATCTAAACAACCATAACTATAAGGATGTGGCACATAGCTTGATTGAGGAATTTGATAGTATCAATGGCAAATATGATTTTCCATCTTGGCTAAACAAAAAGATAGAGCTATGAGCATGTGGAGCATCTCATAAGGGGATCCTACAAAAAGAAGATCACATTTTTTAATGTGATATTCAAGACGAGGCATACATATGAGAACATTTCCCAGAACACCTATTTGAGCCATTTGAATGAACTCACGTTCTTGTAACGATGGATATTTGTGTCAATGAGTCTACCCAAACTAAATTTTAAGATGAACAAGAAAACAACGTAACGTCATTAATGGTGGTGGTTGTAAATGAATCTTTAGCACAAATGACAGAAGACCATGTGGATCAAAGTCCAGATAATGAACTAAATAGTGACCCATACATGCTTACATTGATGTGGGAAGCTCTTTAAACCTTTAGCTTTGAGACATGGAACAAACTAGAAAAGGCAACCATCAAGCCAAAGAAAACCAAATGTCAAGAAGTTTTGGGGAAAAAACTTGTTTTCTTAGAACACCAGTGTTCGAGGTCAAAGTTAATGATTGCATTTGTTTGCACAAGTTATACATTGTCTATAGAAAAACTAGTAGAAATAGTTTTTCTTTGAAGACCGTGGATGTAAAAGCATGACATCCATGTGAGTTGAACTAAATAGAGAGTTCACTTCTAGCATGCAATTGAAACCATTTTCATTAAATGCACGGAATTACAAGAGGATTAAAGATAGATTCAAGAGTTTTCAAAACACGACTAAAGCAAATAATATTTTGCATGAAGTTTGTCGAAGTAGAACCATCTAAAGAGACATGTTTTGTCAAGGAACAACATAACCAACTACTATTGGAACTAGGTTTGAGGGGATGCACACACAACTTGGAGAAGATGAAGAAGCTCAAGGCACACAACAAAGAGTATATTGCTTAGCGTGAAAATACAAGATAAGATAGCCCTAGAGTAACGGGCGTATATACAAAGCATGCGGACAATAACCTCCTAGTGAGGGAAAAAATTGCCCCGATTTTCCTAAGTGTGTTCTCACACATCACTACCATATACATGGCAGCAAATCCCCCCTGGGAGTGATACAATGAACAAGAGATGACACATAGAGTATAGGGAAATGCCATGCCCTATGGACATGAAAAGTCACAATGGGAAGTAAACCCAAAGATTTGTAAAAAGATTTAAAGTTATTATGAGGCGATGCCTTTGTGAACAGATCTGCAAGGTTGTCTTGTGTTGGCACGTAAGTTAAGTTGATCTCTCTAGCTGAGAGTATCTACCTAACAAAGTGACAATGCACCTCAATGTGCTATGACGAGCATAAAAAATTGGGTTTTTCGCAGTTGCCAATGCGCTCTGACTGCTAATGTATATGATTTTGGTAGTGTCTTATCCAACACCCAAATCAGCCATAAGGTGTCTGAACATACACACTCAACTATAGCTATGAAGATTTCCATGTACTCAACTTCACAATTGGAAGTGGCCACAAGTATGTTACTTCTTTCTCAACCATGATATGCATGAACTGATGAGCATGAAATAAAAACCACTTGTGGACACGCATGTGTCATAACAAATAGCCCAATCCGAGTCTAAAAAAGCATGCAAATCTGTCGGAAATGACCCCTCCCTTGGAAGAAAACAACCCAAGATGTAAATTTCCACTCAAGTAGTAAAAGATCCTTTTAATAGCCTACTAGTGCTTAGACCCTGGGCTATGTATAAATATGCTGACCTGTGAGATTGCAAACTGAATACCTAGCCTCCTATTGCATACATAGATATGGCATCCAACATTAGTCTAAAGAGTGATATTAACAACATCTCGAACATCATGAAGGCTAAATTTCAAATCCGTTTCCATTGGAGTATCAATAGGTTTACAACCCTCAAGTCCAAACTTACATAGTAATGTCTCCATGTCTCTTACTTGACACAAAGCAATACCTCTATCTCACTTCTTAAACTGTATGCCAAGTAATGATGCAAAAACCACAAGTCTTTCATCTTGAAAAAGTAGGTTGTTTCTAAAGCATACAACACCCTTAATCACTACTAATAACAAGGCTAGTCAAATCTAGCTAGAGTCCATGTCTATGCCAGCACTAGAAACATAGGTGAAAAACCACTCCCTGAGATGTACAACTAAAGACCAACTCTCCGCATTTAGCCAAAGTTCTAACCCTCTTTTTCCTGGCAGCTCTGTCTTGATTTTCTTGATGTGTGGCTATGACCCACATGAGATCTTGTTCACGGTTAGGGTGGATGCCTTCTTTTACCTAGTCATTATAGGGTTTTGCTCTTTTAGTCTCTCTTCTTTCTAGAAGCTCTATGGTTTAGGAAATGGGTTGAATTAATTTGCATATTTTTGGGACCTTGACCCTTTCAAATAGGTGAAGCCTCTAGTGATTGCATCTTCCTCCTTGTGTATTCCACCACTGTTGGATTAGATCTTATCCTTGCTCTTGCTACCTGAGTGCACCAGTAAGTTGTTGGCAACCAAGTCCAAAGATTATACGATTGGTTTCCACCCTTGATTTCTATAGCCTCTCTACCAACTATTGCATATCTAGCTCCATGTTTCTTGCTTCTTTGGCAACATGTTTTGCGCTAAAATGTGATGTTGTACCACAATATTGCACAACTTGGCCATCTTGTTTTGATGCTGAGCCCATTCTACAAGGATATTTTTGAAGTATCCCTCTCTAGATTTTTGTGAATTATCTACTTTATACCATTATGGTTTTTGATGTTGAGCCTATTCTACAAGGATATCTTTGAAGGTATCTCTCTCTAGATTTTTGTGAAGTATCTACTTTATGACCTTGTGGTTTTCTTCCATTTGCTCGCCCCATTCAGTAAATCTCTCTACTAGCACGATGTACTCTTCAGCATCTGCTAACTCTGTGACCCTTGGGTATAGCACTGGATAGAATCTTGGTAAGGCTTCAGCTGATAGTGCTATGGAATACAGCTGCTTGAAATTATCTAGGAGTTACCTTAGTCATCAAGCATGACAAGCACCTCAAGCACCTTAATCATCAAGCATGACAAGCACCTCAAGACTTTGACCGGGGACTCTCCTAGACACTCGCATCATTCTTATCCAGTGAAATCTCCTAGTTCTGTATTTCTTGTTCTAAGCCTACTTTGTTTAGCTAAGCTTGCAAGTTGATTTCCTTGATAGCTTGTTTACAATCTTCCATACATATGTACTTGGGCCTATCCCCCAGTAGTAATTCTAGGTTTAGTCCCAGGCTCTCCATAATGAAAGTGGTCCCCTTGGATCTTGGTTCCAGTTCCTTAGGTTTAGTCCCAGGCTCTCCAAAATGAAAGTGGTCCCCTTGGATCTTGGTCCCATTTCCTTAGGTGGCCTCTCTAGTACTTGAATACATGAGGGATGAGGGGGTAATTGGCATTTGGTCTTATCATTGGGACATCACCCTGGCCACTTCTTGAAGAAATTTTTGACCATGTGCTTTAACTTTGCCAGTTTCTCCTCATATTTTACCCCTTCATTGGTTATTTTGCTGAGGTTGGCATCCCTTCTAAATTGGTTCAACTCCTTTTGTTCCTCTATCAACCTACTAATTGATTTGAAAATGAATGGTTTCGTTTTATACCAAGTATCAACTTCATTTCTCTTTTTCTATTCTTTAGATGTCCCTTTTTGGTGTCTCTTGTTTTTGTCCAAAGTGTCCTCCTATGTTTTTTCCTTCTCTGGTTTCTCCTCGAACATTAATTACCCGTTATTTTGTTGCTTGTTTATTTCTCCCCTTGATCCTCCTTTCTCATCATCATCGTCATTGTTGTTAGAATCCTTTTTCTTTATCCTCCTTATCCTCATCTTTATCCTCATTCTCATCATCATATTCATTCTTTTGTGGGCTGGTTGGTTGCCTTGTTTCCTTCTTGCTCAATTGCTATAATAGCTCCTGACTATGTGTTAGCAGCAAGTTAACTCGGATACCATTTTTCGGAGCTTTTATTGTAAAAACACTTATTATTTTGATGAATCATGAATATTATAACTCCTACTTTTTAGATAAACATTGTAATTGATGAGCCGGGGCTACAAGCTTCCAGATTGTATCAACTTGACTTTAGTTAGAGCTCTTAGATTATTAGTTTTGACCACTAAAAATCTTGGCTAAGGTACAAAAGCCAATTTTTGTAAGTTTTTTATAAGTTTTGGATAATAGAAACATAGCGTGAGCTAACGGCGCTCACTTCTCTCCTTCTCATGCTTCATACTCCCTCCCCGGTTGTCACATTGCAATGCAGTCTGTTGCGTTGCAACCGCAGGTAAGAGCTCTACGCATTGACGTAAGCATTTCGTGGTAATCCATAGCTTTTGACGTTGTCATCCGCGGCCTAATTTCATCATAAGTAGGAATTTAAGCTTTAAAATTGTAAACTAAGTATAGGTAGCATATTGGGGCATCATTGCTAAGCATTTAGATGCATTCTGGGTCGAAAACAACTAGGTCACAAACTCACTGCTGTTAATAATCGCGATTTTTGCACTTGACTTAAAGTGAGATTTGAGACCATAAGCATGTGTGCTTAGGTATTATAAATATGTTCTAGAAGTTTCATAATGTTCGGATGTCGTTTGATGCTGTAACGGATGTGATTTGTTTGCCGATAAGTGATTAGCTTTTGGTGATTTCAGTCATTTGAGTGTAGCTTGAGGTAGATGCGAGTTGTTTTTGTTTTCCAAGAGATTGACAACCTCTTGTAGCCTCTATGCACTAGTTGAGTCAGCTTCATCCCATGGATTGACAATTATATTCGTGGTTCTTGCTACGTTTGCAATAAGATAGGAGTGAGGTTAGACACCCGTCCCACATTTAGCGTTGTTGCCGGGGATCGAAGAGACCTAAACCAGGAAAGAACATGAGCGTCTTGTGAAGTTATCCTTTAACTTCCTCTAGGATTACCTAAAGTCAAAACTTTCTTTTTAAAATCGCTTAGCTTAAGATTGTCGTCTTTTGTTGTGTAGAGGTAGCTTGAAAGTAGGTTATACTTGCTAAGCACCTTTAGGATTGTAGGATTATATTAGGATTTTTAGAATGATTGATGGATGAGACAAGTCTTGAGATCAAGGCTCAGAAAACCATAAAAAACAAGAAAATGAGTGTTTGTGGACACTTTCCAGAACCCCATTGCAGTAGAATCTAGGAGTAGGGTAAGTAGAATCCGAGGTGACTTTTAGAGCATTGCTCTCTCCAAAAGAATCAATTGCGAGTGTTTATGTGAAGTTGTAGAATTTCAGGTCTACGGATAGAAATATCACCAAAAGGCTGTCAACCACTGAATCCGACTGGAGAGCATGCTTTAAAAGTTGTATGAACCAGTGGGGGTAAGCTTAAGGACGCATTGAGGTAAAAATTTCAAGAGTTTGCAAAAACTCACAATATTTACTTTTTCTTGATATTTTAGGCCAAATTAAGTTTTGACTTGACTCAGAGGCTTAAAATAGCTCATGAAAAGACTGTCCAGTGAAAAGTTTAAAAAAATGCTCATTTTAGGCCTAAAGTAAATAATCACAATTATTTACTTTCAACTCAAAAGTGACCAAGGTTGATACTAGAGACTCTATGCATGTGTACAAACATCTTTTGTAAAGGCCCATAGAATTTGAATCACCAAACCGACAAAAAACTTGGTAGAAACTACATTCTGTACTTACTTTCGAGAACTTGAGTGTAAATTGGGAAACTTTTGTTCAAACAAAGTGAAACTTAACTCATAGGCTTATATTGATGTGATAAACAAGTGTACATGCTCATTTGACCAAAAAGATGCAAAATTTGCCAGAAGTAAATAATCGTGATTATTTACTTTTGTCCTTTTTTTTTGACCAACTCAGCATACCACTAGTTTTAGCATGTTATAATAAGCCCACAAATCAAATTTGGTAAGACTTGGATCATTGAAGTGAAAATTGTGGCCAAATTTGCAAAGTCATTCTGCAGACACAAAACTATTGACCATTTGAACAGGAATTATCCAAACTTGATGAAACTTGACTAGGGAGCTTAAGTTAAGCTGCTTAACAGATCTGTGTCAAGATTGTGGGAAAAATTTGCATAAAAATAGCAGGAGTAAATAATCGTGATTATTTACATCTGCTACAAAATTGGACATTTTTGCATATTTGAGTATACCACAAGGTCAAGCATATCAAGTAGACCACGCAAATCAATTTTTGGTGAAATTTGGATCACAAAATTGAGACTTAAGCCAGATTCTTGAAAACTGAGTCTCGGACACAAAACAGGTGATAACTAAAACAAATTTTGTTCAAACTTAGTGAAACTTGTCCAGAGACCTTAACAAGTTGCATACTTGGCAAATCAAGCAATAAGCCACTATGGCTTGCTTGTAAATAATTAGTGACAACTCACCCCAAAGAGGGTCATGCTCCACTCTTAAACTAAAGTGCAACTAAGTGTAAAAGATTGGCCTCCAATTTTTGGCACCAATAAGCAATATCAAATATTAAATACCAAACTCCACAAGAGGTGCCGTGGAGTTTGGGGCTACAATACTTAGGCCATTGCTTTGAAAGATTTCTCTCTCTCTCTCTCTGTGCCTCTCTCTCTCTCTCTCTATGTTATGCTATGTTGTGTACTCTCTAGTTTTGTCTACATCACCTTCTCCTTACCACCTTTCATTATCAAGTCTATGATTTGTGTGTATGTGTGTGTGTGTGTGTGGTGTCATAGTCTAGATGCAAGTACTTGGATTTTGGGAGAGATGGTGAGAGTTTGATAGGGAAGTGTGTGAGCAATTGGAATTGTGGAAGCAATTGTTCTCCCCTCTTCTCTCAACAGGTAGTGAGGGAAATAGCAGCATATAGAGTGGTTGACCATGGCTTGGCATACCTGGAACTATAGCTGATGGTATACTAAGGGGTGGAGCAGATGGCACAATCGATGGAGCTAGCTATGACTATATTGAACGTGATACCTCGCTGTTAGACAAGGGGAACTAGAACCTAGGAGTCCACCACCCAACCACCCACTATATAGCATGGCTCCTAGCCCTTTGCCCTAGTTGGACTCCCTTTCCACACTGCCTAGCCCGGCCTTGCCCTTGTCTTGACATTACTCCCCCCTTAAAGAAGAGTTTTGGTCCTCGAAAAAATTGGGGAACTTCTTCTTAAGAACACTAATGTTTTCCCAAGTGGCACCTTCCTCAGGTCGTTCTTTCCACTTGATTAAGGCTTATTGACGTACATGATGATGCATACGTAACTCATGATAGTCGAGAACACGTTCAGGTTCATGTGGTAAGGTAGGAGGTTCAACGAAATCAACCAAAATCTGTTGGTCAATGTCATTGTCATCCCCATGTAATTGCTTACGTAAACGGCTTACATGAAACACCGGATGAATATGAGAATGTGTAGGTAGCAATAATTTGTAGGCACGATCACCTACTTGCTTGAGTAATTTGAAAGGCCCACAATATCGGGGAGATAATTTAGGTGTTGGCCCAGTATTCAGACTTTCTGAATGTTCTGGCACACGTAAAATTACTTCCTCCCCTTCCTCGAAGGTAACTTTCCGACGTGTCTCATCAGCAGTAAACAACGCCACCATAACTAATGTTCAAGGTTGAGAACTTGATTTATACATGAAGAGACTACTCTTAGTCGCAAACATGCTTTAATTGATGGTAAGCAAAATCCAAGTAGAGCAATAAATGCTTACTGATTGGATCGCTTGGTGCTAACATACGCACTTTGCATATCCTTCAGCACAAGATTACACTTTGTAATCTGCCTATCCCCTTGGATAATTGATAGTACTGAGGTGTGTTTTCCCTCATGGTTTACAGACAGTCTTCCCAGATGGCTAGTAAATGGGAATCACAATATCGTGTAACACTGTTGGGGAATCAACAATGTCCGGAATAACCGTCGTGGTTAACTTGAAAAATCCACAAACACCCAAACCGAGCCATGACCTCTATTGGTGATTAGTAGACCCAAAAGTAATCTCATAGAGATACTGCACATAGAGTGCAAAATGCTTCATAAGCAACAACTTGAGGAATATGCATGCTGTTCCAAATCAGCCTTTGCGAAACACTAGGGCCCATAACACCTAGCATGCATGCATTTAGCAAAAAACAGATCCAAACCTATATATCCATGATCCTCCTTGCCAGTACTTATGGCGAATGTGATGTGTGTAGCACACAGTAAAGAGGAATGTAAATAGTTCCGAAAAGAAACTAAATACTTGCAGTGGTAATCATTTTCAAGCCTTGCTGAAATGTTTGAACCATAATAGAAGATGAAGCATTAATCACTTCTAGGGACAACAATGAAACTTTTTCATGAACCACTGAGAGCCTTGCTATATGTATAAACAACCATCTGTAATGTTGTTTAGCAATACTTGTAGCTGAACAAGTCATTCTAAGTATCCGACAATTTCTGGCCACTGAAATTCCTCCTGATACGTCGTGCTGAAAATGGTCTAGAAAATAGATTTGACCAGCACCTAGGGACTTTGTCGTGACACATAATTTGAAATAATGGCACCAGTGTCAGTCCAGAGACTCAGATTCGCCACATGTAGAATATGTTTCATGTGAGGATGTGTAAAAAAGAACATCCTTCAAGTACAAGATGTACTTGTGTGTGGAGGTAACTCTAAACACTTTGCGACAAGAGTGAGAGGGACCCTCATTCATTGATCCACACTGGCTAAACCTAACTCCTTGAGTCCGTAGACCATGTTTTATCCCATTTGACAACATGTGCCTAATCGAATCCTACAAGTGGATTCATAACAGCATCATGTACTTTGGACACTACGGCCCAAAATACTTGTTTCGACATGCCCTTGGCATGGCCCTGGGGATTGAACTGAAAGTTTAGTTACCCGTATTCAACTGCACAGGAGTACATCTCCACCTATGAAAAAATCAAGCAACATTGCACTGGGAACCCTGGGTGTTGCCTTCGCAATCCAAACCCATTGGGTAAAATCTACGAAGTCAAACCACTTGGTAAGACCCTTTTGTAGAAACTGCTCAACTAGCAGGTAGCGGTAACCAACATAGTTAACCGTGCACAAAATGATGAGAATCAACTTGAAAAGTTGAATTTTTTCGCTACCGCATGATAGATTGCGAAATTCTTTCCTTGAAAGTTTAACGGGAATAGATCAAACTGTGATCCTCAATGCCTATGGGGTGATTTAATAAGCACTCGCGGGGTCTTACCCCAACACAATGCGTCCATAGACACTCGTAGTGCTATAGAGAGAGAGCAAGAGATTTATAGAAGGGGAAAGCCTAGCTCTTATGGACAGCCATGCTGTCGCAACGGTATGTTGCCTCTAAAATTCGTGGTAGAAATCAGCTGAGTTGAGTTTATGGTTATCAAAAACTCAACTCGCGTGTCGCACTGAAACCATGTCGTGCAAAAATGACACCGTAAACATCCATAATGACAAGCCTCTTGCTTGTCCATTAATGTCGTTGTGTAGTCCAGTGGGTAGATGTGTTCGATCTTAAGAACAATCACCCAAGGAATGCCAACAGTTGGGTCATACCCGAGATCTGCCAATGACTTTGAGCCAGTGTGTGTGGCTCATAGCTAATGTAGAGGGCGTCTTGCCCAATTTTGAGTTGGGAGTTAGAGCACCTTGGCTCATGCTGACTCCCAAACAAAACATGTATCAAAAACTGCATAGAAAGTTTTCATTATTCATAGAGAGAAATAAGAAAGAGAGAGAGAAAATGCTGGCTGAGGAACTTTCCTTAAGTGACGATTTTGCATATGTTGTGCCCAATCTCGTGTGCATCTTATGCGTAGCGTGCAGTTTATCATATAAGCGTGCCATAGTTTTTTGCTATGACTCTCTCATCTAAAGAGGTAACAGAAAAACTGAAACAAGTCATCGACTGACCCACCTACCATGTATGTGGTTGTGACGATAGTAGTGTGACCTAATGTACGCACTTTACCTTTGAATTAAGTCCTTGATTTAGGTGGTTTTTAGTGTCCTTGACAAAGTGTCTTGTGTCATAGCGGAAACGTGTTTCAGGAGGCGGTAGGAGTAAATCCACCTAGCTAGCATGCCATGCATACATAAACTTAAGCCCTTGGCAAAAACAATGACCTTAGACGTTAGAGCGAAAATCATAAGTGCCTTGCACAGTTTAAATTGATAGGGATTCTGTGAGCTAAGATTCCCTATTTTTTCCAGTCTCCCGAACTTGTGTGTCAATGCCCTTGATGCCAAGTCATTGGGCAGTACCTTAGCACAAGGAAGAAGCCTTGCTTCGTGTAAAATTTTCAAAGCACATTGCTTTGCAGAAAAGCGGTAGTTTCCCATCAAAGATGTAAAGATGGAAAAATAAGAAGAACATAAAATTGACTTACCTGGTCGTTGCTGTAACCAGTTGGCTCGAGATTTCGTGGAAGAAAACTTGCTTAAAAATGGCTCATAGCCATATCGGCTACAAGGGTGGGAGCTGTTGTATATACATATACGTTCCTTGTATCATATACGCCCATCTGACACGGAATGAAATAACCTGCGAGCATATTGCCAAATCCTTCCCTAGTTTGTATGCTCATAGCATATGCCGAACATGGGTAGTCTCAATGCAAGATGCGTAAATGGAAGCCTTGCTGATAGCCAACTGAGGCTGTTGTTAACATACTGATATGAGGACAAAAAGAATCGACCTTGTTGAGAAATTCAATTGAGCTAATATTGTGTAGCAAGCATCCTCTGGCAGCTATTAGAAACAATGACAAGGAGTCGGCCATGCCAAGCAACTTGCCCCTCGCCTCAAGTCAAGCAACAGGATGTGCCTATCTTCTTGAGAGATCAAAACTTTGCAAATTTGCTATGCAGTTGCCTCAAATTGAACCGCCGTCAAACTGTGCTTCAATTCAAGGCGGTAGAGACTCAAGCCATGCGTGAGGCTAATTGATATTGTCCCTATGCCAAAAACGTATGCCAGTAACACCATAGTAGATGCATACATTCGACAAATACTTATCATTTTCAAAGTCAATACAAGCTGTGCTTGTCTCCAATCCTCAAAAGTGTAATGTGGTATGTCATGCATTAAACAAATCGTGCAAATGATAAGAATATCGCGGACGCATAAACCGTATGCATGTGCAAAGCTGTAAAAGAATGATCAATCATACTTGACAAACAATGCCGAGAATCGGAATTGGCTAGCTCCAGTAGCCTTGCTGTAAAGACCTGCAAGCTATGCTTGAAAATCCAATACACCCCTTGGGCGGCAATCACAACACAAATTGGCATTTGCAAACCCAACAAAGTGCACATGATTTCATGACCAAATCAGCAGTAAAGTGTAAACAAGAAACGAGTACCTAAAAGTTTGTCAGATTTCCAGTATGCGTCTTAGTACGCCGAAAGACCGTTAGCAAGTATCAATTCCACCTGAATTCTTGACCGCGCTATCCCTTGGATAACCATAATTGGAAATTCCTGTCCATATGTCGACTATTGCTATCTCCTGCACAACAGCTTGTCGCATGTTGTGCATGCGATACCAAGATCCTTGAGGACACATGCCTGATATGCCCTTGATAGGCTGGGCATACCCGTCAATCCTTGTGAGTTGTTGATCCCCGAAGTCTGCAAAATCTCTTGTATCTACAGCTTAGAACTAGAAAATCCGATTTGCCGAGGCTAAGGCATCGATGCCTACCTTCCTACCTTTAGGCTGCCAAACGAGGTGGCTCTGCCATGGGCTAAGGCCCTTAGATAAAGGTGCCCAAACTTGGGCGCCTGTGTGTGGACCCTCAAAAAAAAAAGAGAGAACAAAACGGCGATGCCGTTCTTTGTCGCGCTACCGAGAGCAGGGAGGCTTGCCAGTCGCTATGCATGGCTCGATTGCGCCCGCCCCACTGACGGGATCTCCTCAGCTTGGACGTGCGCTCCTATCAAGCTCTACAACGGCTGATTTGGAGCCGGTCGATATACCCCCTCCCCTCGCCTCAAGGGGTCCTGCACACGGGGTCACCACTTCATCGTCGTCTCTGAGTGACAAGAGTTCATGCACACGCTGTAAACTCTGACCCCAGTTTGCATGTAGCATGCAACGTCATGCCAAGAACTCCACGGCCTTCTTCTTCCCAAGGCCCTTGGCCATGCCTGTCCTTGCTCCTCCGCATGCAAGACATGCAAAAAGCTCCCCAAACGTGAGAGCCACGCCCTCCATAGCTCGCAAGAGAGAGATTGCCTTCCTCTTCGATCGAGAGAGAGAGAGAGGGAGATCTTCTCCACGATTCTCCATGAACGATCGAGAGAGAGAAAGAGAGAGAGATGCACAAGCCATGCAAGGCCCCCTTCGTCCATAGCTCTCCCCCCCGAGCTCTGATATCAATGTTAGACAAGGGGAACTAGAACCTAGGAGTCCACCACCCAACCAACCACCATATAGCATGGCTCCTAGCCCTTTGCCCTAGTTGGACTCCCTTTCCACACTGCCTATAGTCCGACCTTGCCCTTGTTTAGTCCGCCCTTGCTGTTGTCCTGACACTCGCCCACATGAAGAGTTAATCCTAGACTACTAGGAAGTCGATGCTACGGTTGAACACGTGCTAGAAACAATTTGCAATCTTACTCAATGCTGATGCAATGTTGTTGTACATGCTCCCACTCCATTGCCAAGCTGACACATTCAGTAAGACAATCCAATACTGCATTGCCAACCTTTGTGAAGGTACCCAGCAACCACCTAATTAGAGAAACACAAACATTAGTGGACATTGCAATGACAACTACCTAGCAAAGAAGTTCACTCCTCGACTTACCGCGAAAACAACTCGCTCTTCTCCACTTCATGCCAAAATGGTGCTCCGAGACCATCTAGCATCCAGGGTGCCTCTTGGGGTGGCTCTCAGATACTGTCACTGTCAAATTCAAAACCATCATTGTTGGCTGCCACATCTCCTACCTGGAGATCATATAATGGAATAACGGGATGCCCTTCAATTTTACGTGTGAATGTGGTGAGCACCAAGTTATCCACCTACAACATGGTTAACATCTAAAACAAAAACACACCAATATCTCCTATGAAACTCGTGGAGAAATGGTTAAGAACTTACTGGATTTGCGAAGTCATCTATAACAGCGTATGTGCGTGAAAACATCCGGAGGAAGTTGGTACAAAGATGGCAAAAATCGCACAAGCGAGCCTTCTCGGTGACGAGTGCCAAGTGGAATGCTTGGCATGCCACAACTATTGCACCAACTGGTAGTAAAAACTCTACATCTAGGGTGAACACATTGGCAATGAACTCGGTAGAGAATACATTCCATCGGGGTATGCAACCAATGTTGGCTTCAAGTTTGCAATGTGTGGGTAGGTCTGTCCACACAAGCTACACCCCTCCAAGCCATTGATCAGCCTCCATTTTGTCTAAGTGTGGAGAGACCCAAGCAAATGGCGGATCACTCAGAGGCTCTTGCAATGCACAAGACCATGTGTAAGAAGATTGATTGAGTACTCAACAACTTCAAAATTGAAGTTAGATACCAAAGTATCATAAACTTACTCAAGATTGAATTTTGGATCCATGAGTGCCTCTCATAGATGGTCTATATCAAAAAGTACTGTAAGATGTTCGGGAACCACTCCGACACTTACAATTTTTGACATTTTTGTGTCAAAATGAGCCAACTTTGCATCACATCCAAATTTTAATTAAATGTTAGGAACCATTAATTTTTTTTAAATGCATTGGTTTGCGGTTGCTTTTTTACCTAGTGGAAAGGAAGCAAGTGGTTTGAGTGGCCTTGCCGAAAGTGGGTGACTGGCCTCACTTTGCCCATTAGCAATGGATATGGTTGCATCAAACCTTGGGATCTTGAACCACAAGATGGACTAGACCTCCGTGATTTTGAGTGCTGCTTGGAGTCACCCTACTCATAATCTAACCAGCCACCTTGCTGCTCGCTCCTTTCACTCTGATGCTTTTCCAAAAACTCCTCAAATTCCTTGATGACTAGTCATCCTCTCTTCTTACCTTATGTAGGTCTACCAACTGCAGTTTTTGGGCTTGGACATCCCTTGGCTGTGCTAGGGGAAATGGCATCCATGGGAGGCACTTCCGCTTTTGCCCTTTCCCCTAACCTTCTTTTCTAATGCTACAAGTTCCCAAAAAGAGCGAGGACACTATACCAAATTAAACCACATTAGTTGCACAAGAAACACATAACTTATCATTGTATACTTTGAATTTGTTTTAGGGAAACTCACCATCGACATAGTCCAAGAACCATGGACATTCTCTCCACGTATCTTTACCATGGAGCTTGTCTATCCAATCGTTGGGATACATCTCACTTTACTCTCTCTTAGACTCTGTCCACGCATCGCTAGGATGCTTCGTGTATGGACCATGAATATCTTTCTTAAAAATGCTCAACCACCATATACAAATTACAATTACAACTCCATCATTAAAAACACACAATTTGAATCATAAATCCTAATAAATCTATATAGTTCAATACATATATTGCAAGCATTGAATAATATATGAAAAATGTGGCTGCTCCTCTATGCTGTGTGTGGCTCGTATGGTTGGCTTCCACCGCACAAAGCCTGCATTGCCTCACCAAGAGACATGCCACAATCGTGTGCGGTGTGTGCATATAGCTATAGGATAGCTGCTTCACCATGGAGTTCTCGGCTTCCATCTTCTCTACCAATCTCAATACACACATGCACTACAAGCATTAGTAATGTTGTAATACTAGATATGATCCCGTACTCTGATGTTACTATCCTCACCTTTCTAGCTGCCACCAATAAATGTGCATTCTCAACCACTACAAGAATGGCTTCTCTTGAGTTGGAATATATGCCTCTATCAACGACAGATTGCCCTTGGTCAATATGTTGATCAGGCAACATTTGCTGCAATGTATCATTGGACACCATCTTAGACAATTAAAAGAAACAAATTGTGCATTCAAAAGCAAATAATACATATTCTACAAGATTGATGCGTGTTCATGCAACATCGAACACTCTAAAGGGGGTCATTTTTTCAAACCTTCTCTCCCCACCCACAAAATAAATGCATTTTCTATTGGGATGTGGGCTTTTGTTGCATCTCTTGTGTGAACAATCTCTTCCACCTAGACCCACGTAAAGAACCTCTTACAAACCATGTATGAAAACTAGCCACTTGTGTTTGTGCATAGGCAGCCACATCTTATGCTCATGTGTCAAAAGGATGTCTTTTTGTATATGCCTATATAAAGGCACATTATGTTGAATAAAAATCAAGTCTATCATTTGCAACTATACTCTATTGTACTGTGTGTCCAATATCAAGCCCTAAGCTAACTGTATTCTAATCATGTTTATGTCATGAGTGGCACACTATACTTCACATCCATGAAGAGTGACTTCACACTTGAAAAACAATGATTGTAATTTTCTTCGGCAATCAGTGTATAACTAACATGAGTACTAGACACTGCTCTTATTATAGCGTAAGACCTTCCTCCACATCACTTAAGGTGCACAACAATGGGCAAGAAAACATCGACAAATTTAACGACCATGGTTTTCACATGTGGCAAGCAAAAACTAAGGGCTACTTAATGCAAAAGAAATTATGGTCCGGGTCATTAAGCCGATAAGTGACAATGACAGAGTAGAAACATGACAAAGCCTAGCACACTTTGCAGCTAAAGATGAGCAAGCTCTCGGCATTCTGCTCACCTCACTTGATGACAACTTTGTGCATTATTTGGATGATTGCACCACTACATATAAAGCAGGGATAACCTTAGAACAACATTTTGGCACTATTGCCAAGCAGTCTAAAATTGCACTAAAGATGCAACTTTACGGATTTCTTATGGAGCCTGAAGAAGATGTTTATCTCTCATCAATAGGCTCAAAAGTATCTGCACTCAGCTGACATATATAAAATGCCCTGTAGATAATGAAGACCAAATTGATGTGCTTCTCAAAGCAGTATCAAATGCAGATTTTGGCCAAATTGTAACAATGCTTAAAGAGAAAGACCCAATCCGTAAAATTGAAGATGTAATAAACTCTGTTCAAGAGCATGAAAAGAAACTCAAAGGCAATAAAAAATGGACCAATGGTGCTTTTGTGGTCTCATCAAACCACTACAATTGATGTCACAAAAAGAACTTAAAGTGCATAAACTATGGTAGAACCAATCACCTTTAAAAGGATTGCTAAGAAATCAACCCTTGTTGCATTTGTGGCAAGAACAACCATGCTACAAAGTATTGCAAGTTTAAAGATAAATCTTCACAAGTAACCAATCACAAAGAGAATTTCAAAGATCTTTAAAGCAAAAGCAAAAATCAACCTCGCCATACCAATGAAGATTCTAACGACAAGAACGACAATAATGCTGGCTTGGTATATGATGATATATTGTGAGCATCCTCTCAATTGTACCTTACCCTCTATTTGTGTCGGTATGGCTTGTGTGTGTGTGTGTGCCTACACCCTGATATTTTGTGTGTCTACACCCTTTGTGTTTAGGGGAGACATATTTGTGTTCAAGGGGAGGCTTGTGTTTTGTGTGCCTCACCCTAGTGTGTTTTGAGGGGAGGATGTGTGAGTGATATGCAACCAAAACCCACAGAGGGGAGGGTTGTCGGGATGCGGGCTTTTGTTGCATCTCTTGTGTGAACAATCTCTTCCACCTAGACCCATGTGAAGAACCTTTTACAATTCATGCGTAAAGACTAGCCACTTGTGTTTGTGCATAGGAAGCCACATCTTATGCTCATGTGTCAAAAGGCTGTCTCTTTGTATATGCTTATATAAAGGCACATTATACTGAATAAAAAATCAAATTTATCATTTGCAACTATATTCTATTGTATTGTGTGTCAACAAATTTAAATCCCTAAGCTAACTCTATTCCAATCATGTTTATGCCATGAATGGAACAATAACCTATCCACCTTAACCTAACATTTTCAAAACAACTCGGCACCATTCTCGGGATTGGCTATGAGTGCTATCTCCAATCCCTTCTTACGCACAAAAAAGTTCTCGGTCCATTAGGAAGAGGATGGGGTCTAAGAGGGCCTCTTTATTTGCCACGAGATTATGGAGGTGATTAATATTTTGAAAAATATGTGCATGCCATGTGTACAAGAATGGTGGGTGTGTAAGAGAGGTGTAAGTGGTCAAAGGATGTACTTTTCTCCCAAAGAGGAGGTGGACATTTTTGTGATTTTTGGTCTTGGATAGCTTCTACATATGATCTCCAAGTTGAGTGGAGATTATAGATCTGTGATCTACGTGCCAAGAACTTTTCATAAACATGCTACATGAGATGGTCTTACCTACTAGATTTTCAATTTCATTTTGGAGAGAAAATTTGAATTCAAATAAACTAGACGTTTTGCATGCTTGAATTCAAAAGCTATCCTTTGATTGCTTTCTTAATTCTAAAAGTTTAATTCCCTTAAGCTGCCAAATAAAGAGGCCCTCCTAGACCCCATTCTCTTCCGTATGTCTCTTTTTGCCAAATCATAGCTTGCCTTGTAATCATCTTCATTTGAAAAGTACTCTCTACTTCCCTTGGTTGGTAAATTTTGCGTTTTGAGCTGATACATTAAATCAAGCTCTTGCTACAATACAAATAAAAAAGACAAAGTGATTTTCAAGCAAAACAACATGTATTCATCTAGTGCATGTGTATTATAAATTAAAATCACCTTCCACAGTAGTTGTGTTAACAAAGACATAGGTAGTCTAAGCCATTTTGATCGGTTCATTGTAATGCCAGGAAGTGCCCTCTTAGCTTTTGCCCTATCCTCTTCATTGAATTTATCCAATAAGGACTGTGGGTTGGCAAACACTATTTTTTTCATCATAAAGATGCCATGGGTAGTGGTGTGAGACACATGGACTCGTGTAACCCTATTTTTGAATGTAAAATTATACTAACAATTTAAAACTAAAGTGCACCAATAGAATTGTGAAGGAACTTACTTGTTGATCATGTCGAACACTAACAAAAATTCTACCATCTCCTCTGGGTCAAACTTCACAATTGTGCACTCAACCTTTGGGGTGGAGAATTTATCTAATCCCCCCTGCAACGCCCAATCTTTCCACGCATGGAGCCAATGATTACCGTCTTATACAATGTGAGAGAGCTTGATAATGTTTTAAATTTGGTCATCAAACATGGTGAATTTGGACTTATGTGTAGGATCTGATAGGGTGCTCTCTCGTTGCTAGTCGCTCCTGCTTTTTTTTTTTTTGCTAGAACTAGTATAAGACTATGTATATACAGTCCCTCAATTGCAGAGTCCAGATGTTGGGGAAGAAAATTTAAGAGGATGGGGATCCAAAATATTGACGTGAGTGAGGACTCCCCCCTTCCTTGGGTAGGTCATACTGTTTGAAATGTGGTCGTCACCCTTTGAAACCAATTGTTCCAGTTGGTAATAGGTGAGGATTTTTGCCAGTAGTTTTCTATTATCGTAGGTGCCTCATCAAGTTGCAAGGGTGGTAAGGTACTCTCCCAGGATCGAACTTGAAGTGGTTCATCAGGTGATTGTTGAACACTGGGAGGTGTGGATTCCTTTGTAGCTTCATGGAGGTCCACTATTTTAGGTGGAGGCTGTGGAGAAGCTTTTACCTCTATCTATGCATTACATGAGGAGCTAGAAGCTTCATGGGACTCCCCCCTTCCTGAGCTAGGTGGAATAATTTGGTTTTGCCTTGGAACCCAAAGTAGCTCTGGAATAGGTGTGTAGCATTCTGTGATCTTTTCCTTTCCACGGTCTGCCATTGGCTTTGGAGTTACACTGATTGACTCACATGGTTTTGTAGGTGATAGAGAAAGACACATTTTACATTTAGGTACCCAAGTTTGATCATTTCCATCATAGTAGCCTTGGACTTCTAATAGTCGTTTTGGAATCCATCGTGATTTGGTCTTGACTCTGTTAGAGCGCGCTCTTGGTTTTCCATGAGAAGTTTTTCTTGAAGTGGATGGAAGGGTTGAGGTATCAGGAAGTAAGGCCTTGGGGTCCCATTGATATGTACTCTTAGGTCATGCAGATTGAGTACTTGCAATATTACTGCTTACTGCAACTACAAGTGTTGAAGTGCTAGGTTCATGGGCAGCCGACAAGGAGGAGTAAACCACTTTGGTTTGTGAATCTTGGCTATCCTGCAACTTTGCTAGAGTGTGCAACATAGGTAACTTTGCTTCAATGATAGGGGTAAGAGTCGGTGGTCGCGTCGTGACACTACCAGTACCCCAACCAATAGTGCATTTGGTTGCCAACATCCACGTGCCTCCAAGGTTTATGTTGCCCTCCATAGTTCCAGTAGGCATGACCAAAAATTCTTGAGCTACAACCCCATTGTCATAACTGACAGAAGTGTGCCAGATAGCCAAAAATTGTGGTTTTTTTCCTGTTGACACCCTTGACTTGGATAATTCTCTCAGATAGAGATGGCTTTCCTAATTGACACCACACTCCATATGATAACAGATTATACTTAGCACCCGTGCTCAATAAGGCGTTATATAGTAATTTTCCATAGGCGCTGTTTAGCTCAATAGGGTATCGTAGAGGTGTGTCAGAGTCCAACCAATCCTCGTCAGTTTCAACATGAAATGCATGTGTAACTCCAAGGTTAGCCTCTCATTGACATCTTATGCGTTGTTGTTGCTCCTTAGCCTCAGCTTGAGCTTGTATCTTCTTCAATTCTGTTTGTGCCTTGGCTGCCTTTTTTTGATGGACGACACGTAGTCCCTCTTGGCTTAAAGGATCATAGTATCTTTTAAATTTTCTCCCATTGAGGAATTCAATGGTTTCAACTCCATCAAGAGTATCCACACGAATGGTCCCTTATGGGGTAATTTCACATACTCTATATGGTCTTTTCCCCGCATATTTCAACTTTTTCTTTTCTTTACGCACTCCATACATAAGGACTTCATCACCAACATTGATATCCTTGTTCTTTAGATGATGGGCAAACCATTTCTTCCTCCTATCTTTCTCCACAAGTGCGTTTTGCACAACCAATTGCCTTTCTTCATCTAGCCTTTCAAGGATATATAAGCGCTCAATTAAAGGGTTACCATCCCAACCTTCTTGTGAAGCTACACATAGACTAGGAATTACAAACTCCCATGGCATAACTGCTTCTTGGCCATATACCATTTTGAATGGTGTACAATCAATAGCCACTTTGTACGAAGTACGATAAGCCCATAGGGCTGAAGTCAGCTTCAAATTCCAATTTGTGCGATGAGCTTCTACCATTTTGGTAAAGATAGAGATTAAGGTCTTGTTGGTGCTCTCAACTTGGCCATTTGCTTGTGGATAATAAGGTGTGGACTTATGGTGAGCTATCATGAAGTTGGTAGTGAGTTATTTTATCACTCCATTTATAAAATGAGTGCCATTGTCACTCACAATCTCAAAGGGACAACCATCTCTTGTAATAATGTTCTCAAAGAGAAACTTGGCAGTTGACCTTGCATCAGCCTAATGTGTCGCCCTGGCTTCCGTCCACTTTGTCACATAGTCAGTGGCAACGATAATATACCAAAATTGAGTGCTACGAGCTGCCAGACTAATTGGGCCTACAAAGTCCAACCCCCATTTTTCAAATGGTTGTCACTTTAATAGGATAAGGGCATCTTATCCTTCCGTTATGTGATCTTGTAATGTTGGCATTCATCACATCCTTTTGCAAAAAGTGATGCATCTTTGAATAAGGTAGGCCACCAATAGCCTGATTGCAACACCTTTCTAGCTGCTAGTTTCCCTGAGAAATGTCCTCCGGCTATACCCATGTGGGCTTCTTGTAGTATGTATAAATACTCATCCTCATGGGAACAACGTCTAAGAATATCATCCTTCCCTAGCCTGTAGAGAGTTCTTGTGATGAGAGAATAAGGTTCACACTCTTTTAACAGTTTTTGAGCTGTGTCCTTACAAAGTTCTTTGGGTGGCAAACCGTTAACTAAAAACTTCACAATCTTCTCACTCCATTCAGGTATGGTCTTGACTAGGAATAGAGAAGTATCAGGCAATTCATCATCGACTCCAATAGGGGCTTCACCATTGGGTATGTGAGACAAATGATCTACCATGACATGTCTTTTACCAGGTCTCACCACAACGGTAAAATCAAACTCAAGGAGAATTAACAACCATTGTGTAATTCTTCCCGTGGAACAAGGTTTATATACTAGATACAACAAGGCTTGATGATCCACATAGAAAACAAACTTGTTGGCAAGAAGGTAGTAGCGGAATTTCTTCACTGCATAAATCATAACTAAACCTTCTTGCTGTGTACTGGTGTAGTTTCTCTCAAAATCATTCAATTGATGACTTGCAAAGCTAATGGGGTAGTCCAGTTTATGTTCTCCTGGTTGAGCTAGAACACACCCAATAGCAAAGTTCGATGCATCAATATGCACATGGAAAATTACATTCTAATCGGACACTCATAGAATAGGAGCGCTAGTCAAGGTCCTTTCAATGACTCATAAGCATGGTCACACTCCGTGGTCCAGTGAAACTCAATAAGAAGCGTATACAAAGGACGAGCTATCTTGGAAAAGTTTAAAATAAACCATCGGTTATAACCAACATGGCCCATGAACCTTTGAACTCCTTTATAGTTTGTAGGTGGTGGCAATCCCATTTTTGGACACATTTGCTCTCATCTTTGGAAATCCCATTTTTGGACACATGCGCCCTAAAATGACTCCATGTTTAATCCAAAATTGGCATTTGAAAGGGTTTAAGGAGATGCGATACAATCAACACTTCTCAAACACTTTTTGTAAGCATGGTAGATGTTCTTTCCAAGAGGAATAAACAAAAAGGTCATCTAAGAAAGCTTCGGAAAACTCCCTCAAATATTCTCTAAAAGCAGTGTTTATTAATCTTCGAAAGGTAGCAGGGGCATTGGTTAAGCCAAAAGCCATAACATGAAATGCGAACACTCCAAATTTGGTTATAAAGGTTGTTTTAGCTTGGTCCTCTAGCGCAATTGTGATTTGATTGTAGCCAGAGTATCCATCTAAAAAGCTATAAGCTTCCTTCCCTGCAACTCTTTCAAGCACATGTTCTGAATATGGCAAGGGATAATGGTCCCTCGTAGTGGCGACATTGACCTTCTTGAGATCCACGCACACTTTGAGTTTCCCATTCTTTTTTGGCACAATCACTATTGGAGAGACCCATTCTGAGTGCTCAATAGGGTATATGAATCCGCAGTTCACAAGCTTTTCAATCTCTTCTTGAACGATCTTTGCATATTTAGGATTCATTGGGTAAGGTCGTTGCTGAACTGGTTTAGCCATGCTATTCATGGGGATTGTGTGTTGCACCACGGAAGGTGGAACATCTTTCATATCATGATATGTCTAGGAAAATCTATCCCTGAATTCCTTGAGAAGTTCTTTAAGTACACACTCCTCCGTCTCTGTCAGATCTTGGGCAATGAAAACAGGTTTGGATTCTTCTCCTGGGTCTGCTAACTCTATTTCCTTAACTATCATTGGGGATAGTCATAAACTCCATTGCTTCCATCAAAAGGTTTTCTTTGAGCTTTTGTATACACAACCTTACATTCCTCTATGGTGTAGGATTTGAAATGTTCAGGTGCAGGGTGTAAGTCTGTGGGGTCTTGTTGTTTTGTGGACTGTAATTTCACTTTGGATTCCTTTTGTTGTTGAGCTAACTCTCGATTTTGTCGTCTCCTTACGGTACAACTCAACTTTGGCTTCTTTGTAGCCTCTAGTTGTGTGAAGTCAATGGGTTGTGGACTACACCACATAATGCTTTGAAGGTATTCACCCCAGTTATCTGCCAACTTTTGATGAGCATCACATGCCCCTATATAATTAAGCCATTCTACGGTAGATTTCTTTTCCTTTATTCTAGCACGCACATTTGCTCGATATCGTCGCCTCTTATATCTCTTACTCTTCTTGTCTAATTTTTGATTATGATCGATCTCTAGTGAAGAGTCACTAGATGAATCGCTACTTGTGTCTTCTGCTCCCTTGGATAGTTTGTCATCTAGGGTACCACTGGGCCCTGAATGGCTTGTCCCCACATTTTCACTAAGATTTAACTCAGATTCTTCGTCCTCATAGTCAATTTCAATTGATGATTCTGACCCAAAATTGTGTTGGCTATAGTCTTGTTAGACGCTACTGGTTCCAATGCCAGTCAGACCTTCATCTTGTAGTTCATCAGAAGCTATATGCATTGCTTCTAGCATATTTAAGGGTACGAGTGGTGGCATTTCATCCCCCTTAGGTGTTACCCAGGTCGTCCCCCTGTTTCCCAAGTGTCTATGGTTGTTGCTAGGTGGACCCAATCTACATTGTCCGACTCAGTCATCCCAGTTATTACATCCATATAAGGAGAATCTTCCCTAACATCAGTGTCCGCTTTACACGTGTAACAATACTGCAATGGGGCCAAGTGAACTGTGGTGTCAGATCTATGATCGATTATAAACCTGTTTCCTAGAGGATGTGCTCGACCAATTACAAGATCCACTCGAATGAAAAAACCTTGGAACTGCAAGTAGGCATGGTTTTTAGACCAATCATGCACCATTTTTGCTTCCCTCATGAAAGGACGTCCTAAGATCATCTCAGATGTCATATTGTGCTTGAAGAAATCCATAACAATGAAGGTAGTTCTTATTTTATGTCCAAAGACCTTGATCTTGAGATCTTCTAGCATCCCTATAGGTTTAACAATAGACCCATTGGCCATCTTTACTACTATGGTTGTGGTTCCAAGGTGAGGTCTTCCCATAGTTTCCCAACAATTTTTAGTCACAATGCTAACCCCAACGTCACCATCAAGGATTCCCTTCACAGTTAATCCCTTAATAGTGATTAGTATGGTTGCATTGGATTCATCGTCCTCAAAGTATTGTCCCAACTTGTTAACAGGCATTTCTACAACAAGGTTTTCATCTAGGTTGGGTTGTGGATCTAAGTGTTCCTCCTCTATTGGCATATCCCTAGCTGATCCATCCATTTGTGCAAGTGTGATAGCCCAACCTTCAGTTCTCCATTGAGGAAAGATCAAAGAGCTAAGACTAGCTCAAGGTCTCTATATAGTTTGGACATGATGGTGGTTCTAACTTCTGAAGACATGAAATCCATCAATTGGCAATGTCTAACGACACCTTTTGGGCTTCAGTCCAGCCACTGCACGTTATAATCCAAAAAGGTAATGGAAAAGACCGCACTAGACTGGCAATGCTCCACAGCTTGTAGAGTTCCTCTTGAACTCGAAAACTGGCACCACAAATAAATGCAAACTCCTTAATCACTTAAACTAGAGTTCCAGCAATATCAACAAACTCTGATAAATAGACTTTATCACTTAGATAGGAGCCAAACTGAACTGGGGAGAGAGAGAGAGAGAGAGAGAGAGAGAGAGAGAGAGAGAGAGAGAAGAGAAGAAAAGTTGACGTGGGGAAGATGGGATCTCCATTTATTCGATAGGGTCTAGTAGTCCCTCTGTAAACATTCTTTCCAACAAGAAGTGAGTACTCCCACTTTCCCATGACTTTAAATCACTTTCTTCTTGGATGACACTAGGTATGGCTAAGGGTCTATGGACTTGGTGAGGTTGTTGTTGCGTAGGGAACACTATGTCTATAATCTGGATCTGTGTAGGTGTTGGTTCTAGATCCCTTTGGGTATCTTCTACCAAACTCCTTAATTGCTTGACTCGCTCGATCTCCTCTGTAGGGTTTGGATAAGTTCCGATCTTCTTCTTGGATCCTGGCCATTGGGGCTCCTGACGATCTTCCTTATTGCTTTCTACCTTAGTGGTCGTTTTTGTCTCCATGGTTTCACCCGAATCAGAATCCTCTTCAGCATCGTTCATATATACGGGGTCGTCACCAGTCCCTATGTTGGTCTTTGAACTGGGGTCTGGACTTTGCTGCTTTTTGCGATCTCTTCCTTTGTGTTTTCTTCTTCTTCTGAGATTGGGCAATTGATGCTCTGTCTCTTTCTTTGAGAAGATAATTTTGTTTTTGGAGCATTGATCGTGTGAGTACGTTTACGGGTATCACAGGTGTACGTTGTGATGGCTCCTCGGTAACCTCAATCAAGTTTAATGGCGTGATCTTTGACGCATTTGGATTATTCGGACATTGGGCAATCAAATGATCTATGCCACATCGATTACACATGAGTATCGGCATTGTAGACGTGCTCGCTTGATTGGTTTGCATTAGTGTGGCATTCTTTTGTAGCCTAATAGGACACTCGGCTACACGATGTGGACCTCCACACTCATAGCATTGAAGAGGTGGTCTCTCGGCAGTGTAATTGATATTTGGGCCTCTTGCAGTAAGAGTAGTTACTTGATAGACATGTTTGAATTGTCCCCAATAGTCCTCCATATAGTATTGTAGACTTTCTTCAAGCGCATCAATCCCATAGGCAATATTAGGGTCTATATCTTCCTCACAGCCTTCCAAACAAGCAATAGATGACTCACAACCCACTTGATTTACAGAAGTGATTCTCGAATGTGGTGGTTGCGGTCCTAGCACTGGAGGTGGTAAGGGTGTTGTTTGAATAACATTTTGGGCCGTAAGGACCATGTGTTGTGACGTTTGTTCAAGAGATGGGGACGACATCAATGCAGGCACTCAAGGTATGTCTGTCCATGCTAAGTTTGGTCTAGTGGCCATCGCGTGCTTAAATACCATGAAATCCTTAGCTTGATGACCATACCTCCCACAGGCATTGCAATTCCCATTGAATTTTACTCTAAAAGTAGGGCATTCACTGGTACTATGTGGACCATAGCATACTGAGCACCATTGTTGCTCCCTTATTGGATACATATGATTGTTTTGCGGAGCACGATTGTCTCTAAGACTCTCTTGAATGGCCTTGGTGAGATCTGCTAAAGTCATCTCAGATATCTTTGGCTCCTTAGCAATAGGCTTTAGGGTCATTGGCTGATGCCCTGATGCTTGCGAGCTAATAGTTTAGGCTCAACAGACACTCTTTCTCCTTGACTCATTAAATTATCTTCCAATTGGATCGCATTGGTGGTGACCGCTTCCTAAGTGATGATACCTCTAATGACTAGGCCATTGTAGATATCCTCATGTCGTAATCCCCTAATGAATCTATCAAGCAATTGATTATTATTGAAGCACTCATTTGGATTACAATGAGAATTCAAATGCTTCAAGCGACTAATAAAGTCTCTCACCGACTCTCCTTCCTCTCATTGGGATTTATGGAGTTGAGAGGCTACACCCCAAAGCACTCTCTCTCGTATGTATTCTTTCAAGAACAGTCTCCTAAGAGTAGGGTAAATTGTTTTTTCTTCCACCCTTAGGGTTCTATACCAATCCCCATCCTTCCTACTTAAGGTTAGGTTTAAAGCACATTGTGTTCTCCTAGAGAATCGGCTCTGAAGTGCCTGCCTCTTTCTGCGTGTCTGGCTTTCCATCTCGGAGGAGTTGATTTATCCACTTGAGTTCTGCTATCTCCTTTAGAAGCTCCTCCTCTCTCTGAACCCGCATCAATGCCAGGTCCCTGTGCTGTGATTGTTCGAGCTTTAATTCCAGTTCTAGGTCTTTGTTTTTCTTTTCAAGTGCCTTATAGACTTTGTCAGTTCCTTTGATCGAGGCCACGGTTGGATTTTCTCTAATTTGTCGTAAGAAAATGGCATGATCATTGATTCTCTATTCAGAATATTGTAGAGAAGCATTGGAAACATCTAACTGCACCTGAATTTTCTGTGCTGACAGAGAGGTCGTAAGAAGTTCATTCGTAACTTCTGTCAGCTGCTCATCTTTTATTTGTAGGCATGAGATAATTTGGTGAGTAGATCACCTAACTCCTTCATTTCTTTTTGTTGTTTATCTCTGGCCAACTGATGCTGTTTCGCTTCTGCCTTCAGCTCTTGCACCTGCCTTTGGAGATCAGTGATGACAGTCATTCTGTCTTCTAGCTCTCCTTGAAGAGCGTCGATCACCATTTCTAGTTCCTTGGCCTTTGTGCTGCGGTTTAAAGCTGCTGAACGGGGTCTCTCCGTCATTTCCTGCATCTGACGTACATATTCATTGACATGTACAATTACTTCATCGTTTGTCTTCCACTCCTCCTGTCGTGCCAGCTAAGATGTGCCTGTAGCCTCATGTGTTGCTTCTTGCTGCGTCGTAGCTGCTGGTGGTTCTTGTGTGGAGGTAAATGGTCGGTCTCCTTCTTGGCCATCCTGAGGCTTTGATGCCTCGGCAATTTCTGGCTGAGTAGAAGTGGAGGGTGTTGTCTCAACCCTTGCTGTCTCTTTAGGTGCTGGCCTATCTTCCTTCTTTGGCTCGAGCTCCGTCTCATGTGCAGTGGTAGATGCTTTTCCCACATCTTCTTCTTTATCAGTCTCTTTTTCAGATCTACTGGACTGTTCCTCGTCTGGCTTTTGAGTATCTTCAACTGCCTTCTCCAATTCCGGCTCGGCTTCTTTTTCTTTGTGTCCGTCATAGTGGTTAGCTTCTTATGTAGATTCTGTTTGTTGGGTGGACTCAAAATGTTTCTCTTTGTCAGGCTATGCTTCTTCATTGGTGTCTTTGCCTGCAGATGATGGTGGTGGACTAGGCATGGGATGGTCTTGTTGTTCTGGAGGCGGTGATGTGGATCGAGGAGATCCATGACTTTGCTCTTGGCTAGCCGTCTCCTCGGCTTGCCTTTGGTCTTCTGCTTCCTGGGCTCTCTTTGCATCTTCTTCTGCTTCCTTCAACTTTAACGCTTCAGCCTCTTGGTACATTCTTTGTAATTACTCTGTAGGATCATCCACCTCTTTTCTTGTGTGATGCTTTGTTTGAGGTCCTTTCAGTCCTGTGGGTACCCATTTTTCTGGGTCCTTGCCTTGTGCTTGCCTACTGCACTGGTACGACTGTTTCTCTCTTTCAAATTGCGCTTGTTTTTAGTTGGTTCCTCTTGGTGTGCAGCCATAGCTTTCCTTTTCATCTCTTCTCTCCAAGCTCTCTTTTCTTCATTGTCAGAGCTCTCGCTGCTGTGCCGTTCCGGCGAGTTGTCAACTGACTCATCATCAGATTTATGTGATCTTTTACCTGACCTTGTAGCTCGTGGAGAGGGTTGTGCTGCCAAGATCCATGTATTCTGATCAGGGGCAGGCAGTAGGTTGTCGGCCATGCCGATACCATGATATGCTATTCTAGTCAACACCTCTCGTGCACCCAAGTACGTGATTTTGCCTTCCTTTTTGGTGCCCTTCAAGGTTGTCAAGACGTATTGCGCGTGGTCCACTAGCTGTCTTGTTGTCGACTTAAGAACCTGAGTGAATGTGGTGGCCACGACATGATTTGGTGTTGTGTACCTTGGTGGCCTTTTTGCCAAAAAATGGAAGTGTTGGTGGTACAAACGGGCTGGCTCTTCCACCTGTTTGTGGATAAGATCGGCGAATGTAGCCGTGGCTGTCTCTTTGGTAAATGTGCATGCGGTTTTCCTGTCTCTTGCCCGCATGGTCATTCCTTCAGTGGGCAATCTGAGTGCCTTTGCCACTATTTCTTTTGTGATCACTACTTCGACCTTGTTCCCTTGAGTGTCGGATATCTGTGCGGTTCCGTCCTCTTTGATGGTGGATAGAAGCTCGTAAGCTTTCTGAAAGTCCACTCTGCAAGGCTCTTGTTCGTAGAAATGCCTGAGCCCCAACCTGCAGTTAGCCTCTTTTGTCTCTGGCTTGACAGCTACATCATAGACTTCTTTGGGTAGGAGTTGCAACTCCACATGATGCCCCTCTTTACTCTTGAACCAACCAGTGAAGACCATAGTGTGGTGCTCTTCCAGCTGTTCTCTAGAAAGGTAGGATGCCTTTGCCGCATTGACTGACTCGGGGTCCAGTTGATACGCAGGCAGTTCTTGTAGTTTCTCTTATGGTTTAGCTTCTTCTTGGCCCTCTCCGCTGCTTGCATTGCTCCTGTTCAGTGAATAGAGTGCAAAGTTAGCAGATTTGTCGGCTTTTTCTCTGAAATGTCCTTTTCGACTGAAATGCTGACAATTTGGTCCGATTTGCTTCAAATCAAATTTTGAACAAGCAAAGATGCATAAAAACATGCAAGGAATAAAACTGTATGGTCAAAACCAAAATTTGCAACCAAAGTAAATAATCGCGATTATTTACAGCTAAGAAAAATTTCCAGCTTTTTGTAGACTTGGGTTTATAGGCTTGAAGTATATACCAAATACATGCTCTGAGTGGAATATGGGTTCATTTGGATGCACATGGTGAAAATGGTACCAGATTTTGGCTTTAGGTCTCTGAAACAGTAGATATAAATAAAATTTGAGATTTTGAACTCCAAATTGATTCAAAATTGGCTAGTGGGCTTAACACATCATGTACTTTGGATGTATGATGACAAAATATCCAAATTTCCCAATTTTGACCAAAAAGTAAATAATCACGATTATTAACTTTTCTTCCAAAATTGACATTTTTTGGTACAAATTAGTTCTAGGCATTGTATAGACCTTGTAGATAAGATATGAGGTGATTTGGATCAAGAAAAGTTGTTCATAACCCAAATTTTGGCTTGCAAAGACTTCTTTGCGTTTTTTGGCAATTTTACAAGTAATGGGTGGTCATTTTGGCTCATACTTGATTTTTGGCATGTAACGGGTGTGTACACATGATAGGTGAGGTGATTTGACAATTTTCAAGCAAAATTGATGCAAAAGTAAATAATCGCAATTATTTACAACAGTGACAAAAACTTTGCAAAACCTACAAATTCTTACCTAGACATGTTTCATACACCTAATACAAATCCTAAATTGAATTTGGTCAAGTTTGGTCATGCCTGCATCACTTTGTGCTCTGTCGACTCTGAAATCATTGTTTTTTGTGACTACTATGTCTGTTGGGTTGGTCGGTCAACTTTGAGGCTTTGAACTTGTCCGTAACATAGTCGTGAAGCAACCTGTCCAATTATGGCTCATTTGGAGTCAGTTTGACCTCATATGTCGAATTTGACGCTTTGTAACCTTCGAGCCATTTTCTGCTTTTCAAGGGCTTTGCTTGATGGATTTCACCAAACCAATCATATCCATTGTATATGGACCTCATGAGCAAGCCATCTGTGGAGTCAGGTCAGAATTCTGGCATTTGCCAAAAACCTAACTTTTCTACTGGGGACCCCCTTGACCCCAGTCGAATGGTCATCTGATGGTATAGAAAGGTTCTATTATGTTGGGGCATGCTATGCTTCAAATCCCATCCGATTTGGTCAAGCTGGCAGGCCGCTATGGTCAGTTTTAGGTCGTAGGTCTTCGTGCACTGCTCGATTTCTAGGGTTTTTTCTAGGGCTTTAGACTAGCTACCGGCCGTATAAAATGGATCAATGTCGAGTAAAGAACTTGCCCCTCATGTCTCGTGTGAGACGGCACTGAAAATGGTCAACTGTGGGATCTGAAAAAGACGCGCGAAAGAGGCCGAAATCTCTCTTTGCAAAGGCTCCAAGTGGAAATGAGGTGGTTTTAGCCTACCTTGGATATCTATACCCGGACTTCCCGAACCAAATTTCCCCAGATTCCCCTGTTAGTCCTACTAGGCCGTGAAATCTATGTTACACTCAAAAATTTTCCTGATCGGATTTCTATAGCTCATTCTGCAAGAATTTTGCAAAAGTAGGCCTGGCCACCTAATTTAGGCTTCCCGCTTCCATCTTCTGATTTTATTGAAAATTTTTGTGCTTGTCCGCCTTGTCTTTTGGATCACCATTGTGTCTCCCATTTTTCCATATGAGCTTCCCTGCTATTTATTATTAATTTTGACATGTTTATTTGAAAAAATAAAAAAATAGCAAAATGCTCTAAAAAAGTAAAGTAAAAATCCAATAATTAAGAAAATCCCTTGAAAAACACAGCTTTATTGTTTTTTGTTGGATTTCTCCATTTTTAAGCCTCATTATCAACAAAAATGATGAAAAATACAAAAGAAAGGACTATTTTTGATGATTTTTTAATAGTATATACACTATTTACACTCATCGAGAAGATATTATCAGTGAATTTTTCCTTGATGATGAATTATAAAGACATTATTAGGTAATTTTGCAAAAAATCACACATTAACAAAGAACTTTTTCCTCCCTCTTCAAACATTGCCGTTAATTACTTAGTACTTAGTGCCCTTCCACCCCTCCTAGATAGCGTACTCCAAGACGACTGTGTGCATGGATTGAACAATCGTGTCTATGCATAGCCGTGAGTGGCTCTACCATGATATGAAGATCAATGCAATTCAAACCAATATGCTGTGCAAGAGTTGGGTTTTGAGTAGTTAACTCAAGGGTTTTCGATGTCAAGGTTTGCTGTTGATGTCGTCCAAAGAGCAAATCTTGTAGTTTGTGTGCTCTCTGTTTGATTGTACCATCAAGATGCTTTAGCACGTTGATTACTTGAGTTGTTGGTAGTACTTTTGACCGTTGTCGAGCTTTTTCTCTCCATTGGTAGCTCGGTCGGCTTGGTGCTGCATGGTGTTGAGACTTAACTTGCCATTGCTTGATTGGTTTCGCGGATTGTGGAGAAGATAAGTGCTCCTTTTTCTTCCAAATCATTTCCATGTTAGGTTTCTTGCTCGGAGATGCTCGTCTCTGTGTTTTAATCCTTGGAACCTTCTTTTGTTTTGTAGGTGAAGTTTTAGGCACCCATATCTGAATCGGTTTATCCTTAAGCTGTGCTTTTGGTTCCCAAATTTTCCTGACTCCTTGCATGCTACATGTAGCATTTGATTGTAGAGGGGATGGAGAGGATTGACTTTGTGGATTGGTCTGCTGATTGCCTCTTCTCCATTCCTCCTTGCTTGGTGCAATTGCAACAATGAGTTGCCCTCCTTTAGGTGATAGCTTAAGTTGATTCGTATACCAATTTGGTACTGCTTTGTATGTACGCATCCAGGGAATTCCAAGAATCATCGTCTCATTCATGTGTTCATTTGGCAAGCATACAAACTGATGAGGACATGAACATCCATGTACTATCACGTTCAAGTTGACTACTCCCATTGTTGGAGTTGGGTTCTTGTTGCATCCTTTGATTGTCGCTATTCCTGCCACCATCAATGCTTGACTTGTGGCCTTCTTGTATGTGGAATAACTGACTGCATTTACTCTAGCTCCTGTGTCGACCAAAGCATTGGTGCTATGATTGTTGAGCTGTACTTTGATGCGCAGATCCATTCCATCTAACCAGTCATCATCTGTTGAAACTGTGTCTTTAGGTAATTCCCATTGTCGATCATCTATTTCCAAAGTGTTGATGGGAATTGGTATCTGTTGATTCTTGAGAGCAGCTCTCCGCTTGAGTACCCGAAGCCTAGCTTCCTCTTGGGATTCATCAATAACTTGTTGTCGTTTGATCTTCTTTTATTTGGCTTCATGCATTCTCTCTAGCAATTCATTGGTTAGTGGCAAATTGTATTCTTGAAAAGACATTCACTAATCCAATTAGCCATTGGTTCACCATCCAGGGTGGACAATTTTACTGCTCCACTTGGAGATACACTTCAATGATAAAGGGTCCGTTTCCCTTTTTCTTAAACTTGGGAATGTGTTGCTTAAGGGAATAGGCTAGAACTAAGTCCCCTTTCTTGAAGATTTTTGTGATTAAGTGGGAATCAAAAAACTATTTTTGTTTCCGCTTTTGTGCATAGATATGAGCTACAGTAGTTAGCGTTTGCTCGTCTAGATTTTCCAAATCTTCGAATCTTTCTGACAATTCATGTCCAGTCCACTCAAGATTCTGTGCTACCCTTAATGTCAGCAATAGAAATACTATTGGCAGTATGGCATCAAGACCATAAACAAGGTTAAAGGGTGTAGCATTTAGAGTTGTTTTGAATGAAACTCGATAAGCCCATAGAGCAGCATGGAGATTCATTTCCCAGTCCGTCCTTCCTGAACTAACCACTTTAGTCAGCAACGAGCTAAGAATTTTATTCGTATGCTCAGGTTGTCTGTTTGCTTGTGGGTGATATGGAGCTGAATTGTTATGGATGACCATAAACTCATTAAGCAAATACTCTATTACCTCATTGAGGAAATGAGTTTCCCGATCACTGACAATGTCTATTGGCAATCCATATCTCGTAAATACATACTCATATAAGAATACAACAGTGGTTATGGCATCATGCTTTTGAGTCACGCTTGCTTCAGTTTCAATTTCTCTTTGATGGTGTTTACTCATATCCTCAAGAAATGTTCGGCTCGATAAGTAAGTAACCAGATAATTACTCCACTTAGGAACATGTGACATTTGAAACAATGTTACGTGAGGTATGGGTGTTTTTTTTTGACATTGAGGGCAATCCTTTACAAAGGATCAAACATCTCTCCTCATAGTGGGCTAAAATACTCCAAGTCTCAAGATTCATTGCATAGTTTGGTCTTCCGCAAAGTGAAGTCCTACTATGGTAACATGTGCTTGACTTAGGTATTGTTCTTTTTCTTCAGGGTTAATGCATAAAAACAATATCGCGTCCCGATTTCTTTTGTATAGCCTCCCAGCTAGTAATTGATACATAGCTAATTGCTTAATTAATCCGATTGTGATAGGAAGTGGTATTTGTGAATCCACTTGAGCTATAGTCATTAATGCTCCATGTCGAAGTGAACCAAGATGCAAAAGCGGTAGCAAATGTGGAGGTTCCGGTACGGATTGAAGAGGTAAAGCATGCTCTTGTTGAAAGTTTGCATGAAAAGGTAGAAGACTGCAATCGAGATGCAGATACCGAGGGTTCAGAAGCTGATGAAGAAAGTTTGCAAAGTGGTGAAGATGGTCAAGCTTTTGTGGAGCAGCAAGTGGATGCAAATGCTGATACGGAGTCGGTATATGATGCTGATGCCGATGATGATACAAGCTCGATTTGCTGGGAGACAAGTGAGGAGGATAGAGCAGATGAGTCCACATCCTATGACGAAGAGACGGAATCTGGTGAACCCAAACTGGTAAAGGTAAAGCTGCCCTCTTATATGTTTGATGATATGGTAATAGCACATGTGCAAGAAGAGCAGGGAACAAAGCAAGCCGAGAGGCTTGATGACAGCCAAGTGGAGCGGTCTAGACCTACAGATGATGGAATGTAGGTGAAGGTGGTGTGTGGTGCCATGCTAATGGCTGTGATGATGAAAGTAGCGGTGGAATGTGCCATGGTGGTGCAACATGTGCAGACTTTTGCCAAGAGGGATAAAGCAGCCGTGTCTATGGAGGAGCAGGAGACTGAAGCTGGACAGAAGGAAGTGCTGAGCGACCTTGAAGGGCCAATCAATGATGAAGGGCTTGATGAAAATGTAAGTGAGTTCGAAGAGGGGGTGCAAGAGAGCATGAAGCCAATGCAAGAGATGTGTTCTATGGCATATGGAGGAGGTTCCCAAGATGTGTCCAAGCTCTCAAAACAGATATGCAACCCATGGTTGAAAGGTATGCTTGTAAATGCAACTGCGCAGTATGTTATCCATCAGATATGGGGTTCCTTTGAGAGGAGCTCTACTTTATTTGGTCGGGAGGGAGGGTCAGATATGTGCTGTAGCTTGGTGTCAGGTACATGTTTTATTGATGATGATATGCTTGGTGCTGCTTGGTATGGAGTAGACAGGTTGCAAAGGAATGCATGGAGTGCAGAAGATAGGCTATGGGCAGCCTACACACATGGTGGTCTAGGTGCTTGGGTAGGGCACTATTGGAGGTTGTTGTAGATGGATGAAAGTGAACAGAGCAAGTGTTTGATCCAGGTGGAAGCTATGTGATGCAGGGGGTGGGGCAACCCACTTGAAGGTTTGACAATAGGGTGCAATAAAACTATGTACATATGGTTTTAGTTTTCTCATAGTGTGTGCCAGGTTTTGCAGTTTATAGGAGAATAAATCTTTTGTGGTTGAGCATAAATGCTCAACAGGGGGGTGGGCAATGATGGTGCAGCCAAAGTGTGTCGACTATAGAAGGTGGCATGGACAGGTGTGTACAGGCAAGCAAAAGCATGGCAAAGGGATGAAGCAGCTACGAAGATCTGGGGATGGCAGGTGGCATCGGAAGTGTATGCATGATGCGGCTTATAGGGCAGGGAATGCTCCATAATGGGCTAATTGGGGTAGCAGGTGGCAAAGATGCAAAGTGCAGTCTTTGGGTCCGGAAATGAAGAGCTTGAAGTGCTGAGGGAATAGGTCCAAACGGTTCATCAAACCGAGCTACGGAGCCCAAGTTATTGAAGGTTGAAGTTTCAGTGGTTTGCAGATTCTTGCCAGACAGGGCAGCGTGAGACAGATGGTCCAAGTGGAACTTAGGTATAGATGTGTAGAGCTCAATTCATGGAGCATACCCATCTTTTTGGATTGCGGATCGGAGCCATAGTTTGCAAGATATGATCAGTTGAAGTTTTCTCGGGGGCTCGGGTCTGAGCCCACTTGGTCACATTGGAGAGTGTGCCATCTGACATCTTTTGAGCACCGACGAAGTTCTAGAGCAGGGTGTACATCATACGGAGCTAGCAGGAAGTGACTGCATGCCAAACGAAGTCCGGAGCAAGGAGTTATGGCAGTCGAAAGCTGGGGTGCCTTTGCCCAAAGTTGATGGCAGATCATTTGAGCGTGTGTTGGTGGCTCGGATCTAGGGACTGGAAGGGTCGAGTAGCGGTGCGGATTATGGAAAATCAAGGCGGTAGTGCAAGCTTTCACCCGGGCTTTGCGGCTTGGCAATAGGATATGGGAGCAGAGTATGGAAGCTTGGTGAAGGCAGGTCAAAAAAAGATTTTTGGTTAAAAAGATAATGGGTGTTTTTTTGAAGTTCAAAAGGCTCAAGGCCTATGGAGCCACCACGTGGCAGCCTCAAAATTCCATATGCGCAGTGAAAAGCCCGAAGGCCGCGGTATATAACCTACAGCGTGACCTTCCCATTAGTATCCAAGAGAGGGTGAGGGGAGCTCCCCTCCCCCTAGTTATGGCATCCGTTGGTCGGCGCTGCACAGGCACTGCAGTGGTGTATGGCGGCAGTGGCCAGTGGTGCAAGGTGATGGTGCGCCCGTGGGCGGCCGCATGGCGGTGATTTCTGTGATGACGTGGTAGTGGATAGGGGGCGGTGCCCGCGCTCGTAAGCGGCAAAGTTTTTTGAGGGGAAGCCCCCCCCCCCCCCCCCCCCCCCCCATAGGAACATCGCTATTGTTTTGGTAGGGGAGGGTCCCGCTGCAGCAAAGAGGTGCCGGTAAAGGCAAAGGCTAAAGGCACTCAAAGGCCAAGAGAAAGGGAAGTCCGGGCGGCCGGATCGGATAAGGACAAGAGATGAGGCATGCAAAGCTTTCAAAAATAAACTAAGCCAAGTGTTGGCAATGCATAAAAGTTCTAAAAGAAGCTCCAAATGAAGTGCATGACATGGAAGACTCACCCATTTTTTCTTTTTTGGGACTCCTAGGCACATCCCTATAAAAGGAGGTTTTTGTTCATTTTAGGGTCTTTTGACCTGTTGGCTTTTTTGCCTGTGTGAGTAAGTGAAATCTTGAAAATTGTGTGTTGCTAAGCTTGCTATTGAAGCTGCATACATTGGTTGTACTACTATCTATGCAATAATACCACTCACTTGCCCCAATCTCGTGTGTTGCTTCTCCCCATCCCCCTCCTCTTCTCTCGCTCTTCGTGTATTGGTCATTGCTTGCAGAGGGTTTTCTTGCAGCTCGGAAGGTGCTACCAAGAGGGCAGATTAGGAGTGTTTTGTGATTCGGAAAGGGTGAGTTGAGCAGTGTGGGTGCTTTTGTGTTGTGGGTGTTCTTTGCAGGGTGTGAGGTAGTTGTTTTGTATGCTAAAGCGGAGTTGTTAGTGCAAATAAGCCAATTTGAAGGTGTTTTTTGAGAGGTTAGGGGTGCTGTGGAATCCCTGGGCTATAGAGAGGCAAGTATTTTGTGTGCTGGGTGTGTTCCCTATTCCCCCTCTCCAACGAGTATATTCCGATTATAGAACAAGCACATGCTGGATTAGCTGGAGGTCACTTTTGTAGTGAGACCACCACAAGAGCAATCTTGATGGCAGGCATATGGTGGCCAACACTTTTGCAAATGCCAAAGAATATGTTCGAATGTGTGATGCTTGTCAACGAGCAAAAATGACAACACGTGTAGATAGCATGTCCTTAAGACCAATGATGGGGGCTAGAGCTTTCGCAAAATGGGGTATAGATTTAGCTGGGCCAATACAGCCACCTGCTTATAGAACCCAATCTCAATATATCATTGTAGCTACAGACTATTTGACCAAGTGGGCCAAGGCCAAAGCAACTCAAAAGAATGATGCCAGAACTAGTGCTGCATTCTTGTACGAGTATGTATCCACGAGATATGGACTGCCAATAGAAATTGTCTGTGATCGGGGAACTCATTTCCTCAATGAGGTAATCAAGTATTTGCTTAATGAGTTTATGGTCATCCATAACAAATCAGCTCCCAAACGGACAAGTTGAGCATACAAATAAAAGTCTTAGCTCGGCGTTGACTAAAGTGGTTAGTTCAGGAAGGACAGACTAGAAAATGAAACTCCATGCTGCTCTATGGGCTTATCAAGTTTCATTCAAAACAGCTTTAAATGCTACACCCTTTAACCTTGTTAATGGTCTTGATGCCATACTTCTAATAGAATTTCTATTGCCGACATTAAGGGTAGCACAGAATCTTGACTAGACTGGACATGAATTGTCAGAAAGACTTGAAGACTTAGAAAAGCTAGATGAGCAAAGGCTAAATGTTGTAGCTCACATCTATGCACAAAAGCGGAAACAAAAATAGTTTTTTGATTCCCACTTAATCACAAAAATCTTCAAGAAAGGGGACTTAGCTTTAGTCTATTCCCTTAAGCAACACATTCCCAAGTTTAAGAAAAAGGAAAACGGACCGTTTATCATTGAAGATGTATCTCCAAGTGGAGCAGTAAAATTATCCACCTTAGATGGTGAACCAATGGCTAATTGGATTAGTGGATGTCGTTTAAAGAAATACAATTTGCCGCTAACCAATGAATTGCTAGAAAGAATGCATGCAGCCAAGCAAAGGAAGATTAAACGACCGCAGGTTATTGATGAAGCCCAAGAGGAAGCTCGGCTTCAGGTACTCAAGCGGAAAGCTGCTCTCAGAAATCAACAAATAACGATTCCCATCAACACTCTGGAAATAGATGACCGACAATGGGAATTACCTAAAGACGCAGTTTCAACATATGATGACTGGTTAGACGGAATGGACCTGCGCATCAATGTACATCTCAACAATCATAGCACCAATGCTTTGGTCGACACAGGAGCTAGAGTAAATGCAGTAATTTATTCCACGTACAAGAAGGCAACAAGGCAGGCATTGACGGCAGGAACAACGACAATCAAAGGATGCAACAAGAACCCAACCCCAACATTGGGAGTAGTCAACTTGAACGTGATAGTACATGGATGTTCATGTCCTCATCAGTTTGTATGCTTACCAAATGAACACATGAATGAAACGATGATTCTTGGAATTCCCTAGATGCGGACATACAAAGCAGTACCAGATTGGGATACAAATAAGCTAAAGCTATCACCTAAAGGCGGGCAACTCATTGTTCCAAATGCACCAAGCAAGGAGGAATGGAAAAGAAGCAATCACTAGACCGAACCACAAAGTAGTCAATCTTCTCCATCCCCTGCACAAGAAAATGCTACAAGTAGCATGCAAGGAGTCAAGCAAATTTGGGTACCAAAAGCACAGCTTCAGGATAAACCGATTCAGATCTGGGTGCCTAGAACTTCACCGACAAAACAAAAGAACGTTCCAAAGAGACGAGCATCTCCGAGCAAGGAACCTAACATGAAATTGGTTTGGAAGGAAAAAAAGCACTTAACTTCTTCACAAACTGTAAAACCAATCAAGCAAAGGCGAGTTAAGTCTCAAAAGACTCCACCACACCATACAACACCAAGCAGACCAAGCTACCGATGGCGAGAAAAAGCTCGACAACAAACAAAAGTGCTACCAACAGCTCAAGCAATCAATGTGCTGAAGCGTCCTGATGGTACAATCAAACAGAGAGCACAAAAGCTACAAGATTTTCTCTTTGAAAGATATCAGCAGCAAACCTCGACATCAGAAACCCTTGAGTTAATTACTCAAGACCCAGCTCTTGCACATCATAGTGGCTTGAGTTGCATTGATCTTCAAAGCATGGTAGAGCCAACCACGGCTATGCATAGACACGATTGTTCAACCCATGTACATAGTGTTCCGGAGTACGCCATCTAGAAGGGGTGGAAGGGTACTAAGTACTAAGTAATTAAGGGCAATGTTTGAAGAGGGAGGAAAAAAGTTCGATGTTAATGTGTGATTTTTTTGCTAAATTACCTAATAATTCCCTTATAATTTATCATCAAGGAAAAAGTCACTGATAATATCTTTCCGATGAGTGTAAATAGTGTATATACTATAAAAAAATAATAAAAAAATAGTCATTTTTGGGTATTTTTATCATTGTTATTGATAATGGGCTTAAAAATAAAAAAATCCGATAAAAAAAAAGTAAAGCCGTGTTTCTCAATGAATTTTCTTAATTATTGGATTTTCACTTTACATTTTTAGAGCATTTTACTATTTTCTTTGATTTTTTAAATAAACATGTCAAAAATTAATAATAAATAGCAGGGAAGCTCAAATGGAAAAATGGAAGACACGATGGTGATCAGAAAGACAAGGTGGACCAGCACAAAAAATTTCAATGAAATCAGAAGATGGAAGCGGGAAGCCTAAATTAGGCGGCCAGGCCTACTTTTGCAAAATTCTTGCAGAATGAGCTACGGGAATCCGATCAGGGAAATTTTTGAGTCTAACATAGATTTCACGGCCTAGTAGTACTAACGGAGGAATCAAGGGAAAATTGGTTCGGGAAGTCCGGGTATAGATATCCAAAGTAAGCTAAAACCACCTCATTTCCACTTGCACCCTTTGCAGAGAGAGATTTCGACCTCTTTCGCGCGTCTTTTCCGGAGCCCACAGTTGACCATTTTCAGCGCCGTCTCATACGAGACATGAGAGGTAAGTTCTTTACTCGTCAATGATCCATTTTGTACGGCCGGTAGCTAGTCTAAAGCCCTAGAAAAAACTCTAGAAATCGAGTAGTGCACGAAGACCTACGATTAAAAATTGACCATAGCGGCCTGTCAGCTCGACCAAATCAGATGGGATTTGAACCATGGCATTCCCTAACATAATAGAACCTTTCTATATTATTAGTTGACCATTCGGCAGGGGTCAAGGGGGTCCCTAGTAGAAAAGCTAGGTTTTTGACAAATGCCTGAATTCTGATCTGACTCCACAGATAGCTTGCCTACGAGGTTCATATACAATGTATATGATTGGTTTAGTGAAACCCATCGAGTAGATCCCTCGAAAAGCAGAAAATGGCTCGAAGGTTACAAAGCGTCAAATTCGACATACGGGGTCAAACTGACTCCAAATGAGCCAGAATTGGATGAGTTGCTTCACGACTATGTTGCGGACAAGTCCAAAGCTTCAAAGTTGACTGACCAACCCAACAGGCAGTGTAGTCACAGAAAACGGTGATTTTAGAGTTGACAAAGCACAAAGTGATGCCGGCATGACCAAACTTGATTAAATTCAATTTAGGACTTGTTTGAGGTGTATAGAATATGTTTAGGTCAAAATTTGTAAGCTTTGCAAAAAAAAAAAATCACTATTGTAAATAATCGCGATTATTTACTTTTGCATCATTTTTGCTTGGACATTGTCACATCACCTCACTTATCATGTGTACACACCTAATACATGCCAAAAATAAAGTATGAGCCAATATGAGCACCTATAACTTGGAAAATCGCCAAAAAACGCAAAGAAGTCTTTGCAAGCCAATTTTTGGGTTATGGACAACATTTATTGATCCAAATCACCTTATATCTCATATACAGGGTCTATACAATGCCTAGAACCAGTTTGTACCAAAAAATGTTGATTTTGGTAGAAAATTTAATAATTGCGATTATTTACTTTCTGACCAAAATTGGGAAGTTCTGATATTTTGCCATCATACATCCAAAGTACATGATGTGTTAAGCCCATTAGCCAGGTTTGAACCAATTTGGAGCTCAAAACCTCAAATTTCCTTTATATCTACTGTTTCAGAGACCTACAACCAAAATCTGGTACCATTTTCACCCTATGCATCCAAATGAGCCCATATTTCACCAGAATCACCCATAGAAGGAAGTGGAAAGTAAAAACCCAAGGTATTTACCCATCAGACAATAAAGCCATCAACTTCATCAATAGTTCAAGTAACAACCCTAATAAATCAAGTATAGGTGTGAGTGTAGCTAGATATTGCAATCATAATCAGATGAAGTGACCGTGTGTGTGTGTGTGTGTGTGTGTGTGTGTGTGTTTTAGTTATCTACATAAATTACCCACAGATGAACATACATATGTTCAAAGACCAAGGTATCAACTATAGTACTCATCTGAGCTGTCATCCTATACCTTGGTATACCCTGCTAATAATAGACAACTAATTTATTAGAAGTAAAATTTTTTATACAATAATCGTATATATGCAGCCTTGACAGGTTATGCATAATATCGAGCAACCTCCATGTTCATATAGCTAAACTTGAGCTTCCTACTATGTGATTTTTACTTGAAGTAATCTGCACTAGCTATAGTAACATGCATAGTCGAATGGTTTAAAAGAGCCCCAGTTTAAGACATTTTATTTGCCATTAGCAGGTCAATCCTCCGTTTATGCTCTTAGACATAATGTTATGTCGGGAATTTCTAAGAAAAGTAAAAGCATCAGGAGTTATAGCACTCGAAAACAGGAAATTGACATGATTCCAGCCAAATGACCATACCATTCCCGCAAAGAGTCAGTAACCATAACCGGTTTGAGCTTTCAGATCTAGACTGAGGAGTCTACTGAAACCAGCATTAGTACAAAGCAAACAAGAATATATACATTTTCCATGCCATATTTATGAACATCCCATGAGTTTTATATCCAAAGTGGAGCTTATATAAAACCCTAAAGTTCGACTATGAGCCTGCAAAAACCATATCCAACAAGTAAATCACACCACATTCCAATATCTCTACCAGCACATACTTGGTTATACTACTTTAAGCCAGGCAAGGTCAGTATTATGTCAAGACACTATTAGCGAATGAGTTTAGAGATAACTAATGCCAGCAGTTGGAAGGGACTAGCTTCTCAAGTACACTAGTAAATGAAGAAAACGCTGGTAAGAATACCTTGTAGGGATAGACATAATGTTATGTCGGGAATCTCTAAAAAATGAAAGCTTCAGGAGTTATAGCACTTTGAAACAAGAAATTGACATGATTCCAGCCAGGTGTCCATTCATTTCAGCAAAGAGTTAGTAAACCATAACCAGTTTTGGCTCGGTATAGTAAGCTTACATATCTAGACCACGAACTCTATTAAAACGCGCATTAGTATGAAGCAAACAAGAATATATCCATTATCCATGCTATATCTATGAACATCCCCTGAGTTTTATCTCCAAGTCGAGCTTATATAAAAACCTAAAATTCAGCAATGAGTCTGCACAACCATAACTAGTAGGTAAATCTCCCCTCATTCCAATCTCTCGACCAACACACTATTTTACGCTAGGCAAGGTTAGTATTATGTCCAAACATTAGTACTTAATAAGTATAGAGTAAACCAATGTTAGCAGCTGGAATGGACTAGCTTCCAAAGTAAACTAGTAGATGAAAAATTACCCAGCAAAACATACCCAAGGTCGAGACCTTAATCTTAGGCCGAGACCATATACTATCTTAGGCCGGGTCCACAAAGGTGTTTAAGTCATTGACATCACTCTCATGCCAGGCTAAAAGTATGATCATCTTTGTACACCTCCATTCAATACTTATCCTTGAGTTAGTTTACATAACCTCCTAATTAATCCAATTCATTCCACAAGTGGTAGGACTGCTTTTCCCGAAGTTTATTTCATCTCTAAGAATCCAGCCAACAGGTCAGCATAGCAAGTATACCATAATAGCCTGGATTGTTTATCAAATAACAACATATATACTGCCACTTTCGAGATTTCATTCCTTCGGATATAACTCAGCCAATCTACCCAAGGACGGGCCTCTATACCATGGTTGAGACATTCTACAGCCTCAATCCACGTCCATGAAAATGTAAGGTCAGGAGTTACACAGTTTTGAAGGCATATCACTGCCAGCCTAAGATGAATAACCAGCATTTCGACACCAAATACCAAGCTAGTTTTCTCATGTTTCCCAAAATACAGTACAATAATTAGTAAGACTTGCTTAATGACAATGTTATATTGAATGCTTATGCAATATGCATCTTAACATGCTGTCAACGTTCCATTTTTAGTGATTACTGTCAACCAGATATATTCACTAGCAGTTAAAGTAGTTCGTCCAATTACCATACAAGTTTATATGGATACCGCATGCAGACCATGTCCTTTTGCCTATTACATACATAGAAACCTGAAAATGGGTTTCACAGTACCAAGTATCATTCCCACTCATTATTAATCAAGCAAAGGGACTCGACCTGAGAAGAAGTAGAAGCCAACAATTGGACTTCCAAGACCTACTTTCCTTTCACCATAGTTTAATACACTCGAAGCTCAACCACTCAGGCACTAACACTCAGTTACACACGGAGAATACAAAAGGATATACGAGCCAGCTATGTGAGGGAGACCCTCACCTTTATAATGCTGCTACGGAATAGGCTGAAATTTCACAGCCCATACTTAGAGTCATGCCAATCATCCACAGCCATGCATTCGATGGAGGTAGATTTTATCCTTACAGAAGGTAGTAATATTTTTGCAGTTACATTTTAAAATAGGTTCATACCTCAAAAATTCATTTGAGTATACAAAGCACTTAATAGTTTCAAAGTATTTCTAGCCAAACACCATATTATCAATTATAGAATGATCACCATATACCAAATCAAAAATTTCTATAAAAATTGATTTAGGGGAAAAGAACTCAAAAATTCTATTCGTGAAATGACAATGAATGAAACAAGTACTACACTCCTCAACTTTGCTTGGTAGATAGCGCCTCCCAATCTCATTGACCGCTACCTGCACAGTCACATTTCCAGAAGATGTTTAGCTGGTAGTCCTTGACCCCTTCCTCTTGTAAAGCTTCTAGATGTTCCTCTTCCAAACCTGGAGTCGGCAAACGAAGAGGGGGTAAGAAATGAAGTAAACGTGGAATTTGGAGTTAGCAGTGTGTTGGGTCTTTTTTGAGAGGGGGATTCATCATCTTCAAAGCTAGGTTTTAGCATACCCATAATAGTTTTTATCCCTTTGTAAGAACCATAAGTACTCGGGAGCATTCCTGGCTTATTTTCCCCTAGCTCTTTGAGCATTTCAACCATCAAAGTACAAAATTGTAAGAAGGAAATTTGCGCCAGAACTAACTCCTTGGCTTGTCCATCTAACCATGGACAGTGAGAGAAAGATGAAATGATGTAGGCTGTTCCGGGAATATAGATTCTAGATTGTTGATGGAAAACCAAACTGCATGGTCGAACCATATGATGCTAGATTCACATGACGCTTAGGGTCCAAAAATCTGCAAGCACACTTGAGATAAGGTCTGTAAATATTCCAGACTAATTCTGCATAATAATCAACATTGTTTTTACTGAATTCCATGAGTCCTTTCGTTCTCACATAAAGCCCAGCATTAGACCCACACTTCTTGGAGTCCAAAAAATTCATGTTGAACAGATCTTTAATCAGCTCTCCTTTGTCTAAACATTGCACTCCTTTGAGTATCTTCAATCGAGAGTCCTCCATTGTTGAGGCAGGTAGATTTGCCAAAAAAACCCAGGTCTCTATAGAGATAGGAGCCAAAAATCCTTTACTAGGGAGTAACCAAAGTTTGTGCTCAAACCCTAAGGATTCAACCTCCACTTGTCGTATTGGTAAAAAAGGAAATATTCTGGATACCTTAGGAACTAATTCCAAAAGTGAAGTTTCACTTAGAGAACATAAATCTTTCTGAAATTCTATAACTGCTTCCGCAGCTGCTGCATCTCTACAGAAAATATTGTTGGTAGGTGCGAGAATTGGAATAGTCGGGGCTGTGACAAAACTGGGGCTGAGTCCACACTGCTTTCTGAGAAGGTTAGCAAGATCATCACGATCAGATGAGAACTTAGCCAAGTCCTCTTTATGCGCTTTAGAGATAGCTAGGACATTTGCAATATTTTTGAGAATAGCCAAAACACCATCCTTATTGTTTTTGACTAACACTGCCAATGTTTTGACCCATTTGTCAAATGAGATTGTGTAAATAAGGGAGGTAGTAGGATTACTAGACGAGGCCACAATGAGAGCAGATGCTTCCTCATCTTGAATGCATCTTAGTACCAACAGGAAAGCTCTTGAGAGTGGCTCCATTGGCAATTCCAGTCCTTGATACAAGGAAATAGCCTGAAGGAGGCGTAGTTAGAAAAAAATTGAAAGGAAATAACGTAAAAGGAAGAATCTTAGAATAAGCCCTAATGTTAAAGGTTTAATATAGTAATCTGGTAGCCACCTCAATCTTCAACCAATCAAAAAATATTCATAATGACTGTGTGGGGCTAACCCCTCTAGAGTAGATAGAATGCACAATCAGATCAATCTGTCCTAGCAAAATTCCGAGAGCTTGGTCTTGACCCAGTGGTAAAACTGGATCTAAGTGCCAATTGTGTGTGCTTTAGCTATCTACATATATTACCCACATACGAACATACATATGTTCAAAGACCAAGGTACCCAGATAAATACAAGGTTTATTATACAAAACAAAGTTTAGACAGAATGATTTTGTATAAATGAATATCATCAGCTTGGTACAAGTCACCATCCAAATGTAGAAATTATTTTACAAACTACAAACCAGCAGCTATTCCTCCAAACCATGAAGCAACCAAAAAGCTGAACCAAAGAGAGTAGCCCTCACATGCACCCATAAAACAACATAACATTCTGTTAGCATTGGCTCTGTATGCAGGTGATGTATGGGCATCCTACTTGTTATCCATGTCACAAAAGTTCAACGTTTTCTTTGCATATAATCAATTCATTCAATGAAAATTATTAAAAAAAACCCTGTTTGCTAGTTACAAATTCATACAAAGTGTCAACTTGCCTACCAACTGCCAATGTTTTTAGGCATCTTTATAATTTATCCCTTTATTCTTGCAGGTTCAATTAAGGTATGCCCTCTGCCTCGACCATGCCTTGTTCTTTGCCGCAAATGAGACTATATACTCTGCCCTAGCAGCCTTAAGCTTTTTTGAGATCTGTGCTCTCTTGATTGGATCAACTATAGTACTCATCTGAGCTGTCATCCTATACCTTGGTATACCCTACTAATAATAGACAAGTCATTTATTAGAAGTAAACTCTTTTATAAAATAATCATATATACATAGCCCTGATAGGTTATGCATAATATTGAGCAAACTCCATTTTCATATAGCTAAACTTGAGATTCCTACTATGTGATTTTTACTTGAAGTAATCCACACTAGCTATAGTAACATGCATAGTCAAATGGTTTAAAAGAGCCCCAGTTTAAGACAGGTTAATCCTCCGTTTATGCCCTTAGACATAATGTTATGTCGGAAATTTCTAAGAAAAGTGAAAGCATACAGGAGTTATAGCACTCGAAAACAAGAAATTGACATGATTCCAGCCAAATGACCATACCATTCCCACAAAGATTCAGTAACCATAACCAGTTTCGGCTTGGTATAGTCGAGCTTTCAAATCTAGACTAAGGAGTCTACTGAAACCAGCATTAGTATGAAGCAAACAAGAATATATACATTTTCCATGCATATTTATGAACATCCCATGAGCTTTATATCCAAAGTCGAGCTTATGTAAAACCCTAAAGTTCGGCAATGAGCCTCCAAAAACCATATCCAGCAAGTAAATCACACCACATTTAAATCTCTCTACCAACACATACGTGGTTATACTGCTTGAAGCCGGGCAAGGTTAGTATAATGTCAAGACACTATTAGCTAATGAGTTTAGAGATAACTAATGCAAGCAATTGGAAGGGACTAGCTTCTCAAGTACACTAGTAAATGAAGAAAATGCTGGTAAGAATACCTTGTAGGGATAGACATAATGTTATGTCGAGAATCTCTAAAAAATGAAAGCATTAGGAGTTATAGCACTCTGAAATAGGAAATTGACACGATTCTAGCCAGGTGCCCATTCATTTCAGCAGAGAGTTAGTAAATCATAACCAGTTTTGGCTCGGTATAGTAAGCTTACATATCTAGACCACGGAGTCTACTGAAACGCGCATTAGTATGAAGCAAACAAGAATATATCCATTATCCATGCTATATCTATGAACATCCCCTGAGTTTTATCTCCAAAGTCGAGCTTATATAAAACCCTAAAATTCAGCAATGAGTCTACACAAACCATAACCGGTAAGTAAATCTCCCCTCATTCCAATTTCTTGACCATCACATACCTGGTTATACTGTCTTACACCGGGCAAGGTTAGTATTATGTCCAGACATTAGTACTTAATGAGTATAGAGTAAACCAATGTGAGCAGTTAGAATGGACTAGCTTCCAAAGTAAACCAGTAGATGAAAAATTACCTAGCAAAACATACCCAAGGTCGAGACCTTAATCTTAGGTCGAGACCATATACTATCTTAGGCCGGGTCCACAGAGGTGTTTAAGTCTTTGAAATCACTCTCATGCTAGGCTAAAAGTATGATCATCTTTGTAGTTTACATAACCTCCTAATTAACCCAATTCATTCCACAAGTGGTAGGACTGCTTTTCTCGAACTTTATTTCATCTCTAAGAATCCAGCAATAGATCAACATAGCAAGTACACCATAACAGCCTGGATTGCTATCAAGTAACAACATATTCTACAGCCTCAATCCACGTCCATGTAAATGTAAGGTCAAGAGCTACACTGTTTTGAAGGCAAATCACAGCCAGCCTAAGATGAATAACCAACATCCGACACTAAATACCAAGCCAGTTTTCTCATGTTTCCCAAATACAGTACACTAATTAGTAAGACCTACCTAATGACCATGTTATATTGAATGATTATGCAATATGCATCTTAGCATGTTGTCAACATTCCATTTTTACTGATTACTATCAAATAAATATATTCACTAGCAATTAAAGTAGTTCGTCCCACTACCATACAAGTTTATATGGATACCACATGCTGACCATGTCCTTTTGCCTATTACATACATAGCAACCTGAAAATGGGTTTCACAGTACCAAGTATCATTCCCAGTCATTATTAATCATGCAAAGGAACTCAACTTGAGAAGAAGCAGAAGCCAACGGTTGGACTTTCAAGACCTGCTTTCCTTTTGCCATAGTTTAATACACTCCAAGCTCAACCACTCAAGCACTAACACTCAGTTACACATAGAGAATACAAAAGCATATATGAACCAACTAAGTGAGGGAGATCCTCACCTTTATAATGTTGTTGTGGAACAGGCCGAAATTTCATAGACCAAACTTAGAGTCGTGCCGATGATCCACATCCATGCATTCGGTGGAGGTAGATTGCCATGAATGGCCGATGTGCCCTACTAACATCTCTCGTCTCCATATGTGAATATTCTTGATTTTTCCAGCAGAGTTAGCGCGTTGCAGAGCTTCACCTATTCCTTTTATTTGATCTGAGTTACCCCCAATTTAGTAATGCTCACCAAGAGAAAAAATACCTTAAAAGGATTTTTAAAGCTTAGTTACACACAAAGTAGGTAATATTTCCGGCCAAGGGAAATTTCATTTGCCTTTTTAAGTCAATATTTGACATTTGTGTGTGTGTGTGTGTGTGTGTGTGCGTGAGAGAGAGAGAGAGAGAGAGAGAGAGAGAGAGAGAGAGAGAGAGAGAGAGAGAGAGAGAGAGAGAGAGAGAGAGAGAGAGAGAGAGAGAGAGAGAGAGAGAGAGCATCCAAGCACATGTGAATCTCTTGCTAAGCAAAGCTCCTCCATGCCTTCTCCTTGCCTTGCTTCTGCCCTAGCTTTGATACCAATGAAAGGCCATAGGTACTAGGGAATGTACTTCTCCTCCCAACCTACACTTATATAGACCTTGGATATAAAAGTCCCTGAACTACATGCCTAGTCTAGGGCCTTGTCCCCCTTGGTCCTACCATTGCTCTAACTTTAAGAAAATATGCTTTATTCTCTACATCTCTATCTAAGATGCAATCCTTTTGTTGCAAAAGACCATTCTCTGGAGCTCCACACATCCAAAAATTTGTTTTTTACATTTAACCATGATGGAGCAAGTTGAAGGATCTTAGCCACTTGATAAGATCGTTGAATAGCGAGGCTGAAGTTTAATGCCTTGTTTCCATGAGTTATATCCACTCTAACTTTGGCACATTCTTGAACATGTGTTTGGTGCTTGATTCGTTCTAGCTTTGTCACAAGTTTGGACAATCTTGATTTACATGTGACTCTCCACATTCTTGATATCTTTGCATAAGCTTTTGATATCCTTGCATAAGCTAAGTATAGCCCCCCATTTGTAGAGAATTATCCATGTGGAATAGGACTATGTGATTCCTCTAGTCTTTGGAGGTATCCCATGTTTTGACAAGTTTCTTCATGTAAATGCATTATTAAATTTTTCTCAACCATGCCTTCTTTTCAATAATGACGTTGTGTCAGTTGAGATCTGATTGAGCCCAAACCTGTGAAAGTTGGTTTCCAATATGCAATTGTATGAAATAAAGAGCACTTATGTTTGACCCAAATGTACCTTGTGCATCATTTGGAAGCACCTTGTAGATGGATCCATCCTAACTTATGCACTAATAATCCCCTTGGCAAGGTACAAAAACTTTATTTAACCTAGTAGGGATGCCACTTACCTTGACAATTTTTGGTCCCTACCATCCTCATAGATGAGTTTTCCATTTTAAGTTTTGTGAACCGATGAAAAAACCATTTTGGTTTTTAGCCTTAGATGTTGATTCAAAGTAGCTTTGTTGCCATCCAATAGATCACACATGCTGTAATTTATCACTATATATGTGGTGATGTGTGTGACCACACTTAGGATTGTTGGGGCACTTTTTCCCTCCCTAGGAGTTTTTTTCCCCGTGCATTGAATATATGCCCATCACTCTAGGGCTAACTTATCTTTCTATTTGCACATTAAGCAATATACTCTCTGTTGTGTGCCTTGAGCTTAGTCCTCTTGTCCAAGTTGTGTGTGCATCCCTACAACTCTAGTTCCAACAATTGATATCAAAGCAGGTTGCATTTTCTCTGGCATAGTTGCCAGCACCCCCTGCTAACTTTCTTTGATTTGGGTGAGCTTTGGTGAGCATAGCAAGTCGAGTAATACTTCAGAAAGCTCATGGATCTTGGTTTGCTTATGATTTTGATCCGAGCTCATTTTAACCTTCATTTCCACTACATGCAGTATTGTGCAAGCGAATTTGTTCTTTTATGCAGAATTTCTATCGGTGCATTTTTTGGCAAATTTGGGTGTCTTACAGTCTTCTTTGATTGTGCTATATAGCACATGTTATTCCTACCTCATTTTTCCTCTTTGGGGAGCATAGCAGGTCGAGTAATACTTCAAGCAAGCTCATAGATCTTGGTTTGGTTATAATTTTGATTCGAGCTCATTTCGGCCTCCATTTCCACTATAGGTAGTATTGTGCATGCGATTTGGTCCTTTTGTGCAAAATTTCTATAAGTGAATTTTTTTGTAGAATGGGTCCTTACAATTCTCTTTGGTTGTGCTATATAGCATGTGTTAGTCCTACCTTGTTTTTCCTCGTTTGAAGTAGTTTTCACATCAAGTGCAGTCACTCGCTCCCCACTCGCTATGGTTGACAACAACGCAGATGTTTGCTGCAAAGGACAAATTGGATGGGGATAATGTCCAATGTGGGCTTACATGATGATGCATGTTCTTATCTCAAAGGGTGTTTGGAATGTTGTGCAGGATGTTGATGTACGTCCACCTTTTTGTGGATACATGCTCTATTAAGGATGTTGCAAGTTCTAGTATGTTAATTGTTGCTAGAGTTGTTTTGCCTACAGCTGAGCAATCTCATTGGCATGTAAGAGATGTATAATCTCATGCATTGATTGCATTATCTATGAATTTGAATATTAATCCTCACATTCCTTCAACAAAATAGGCTTGGGATACTTTGAGTTGTCTTTAAGCAATTTGGAATGAGGCTAAAATTGCATTGTTGCATAAAGAGCTAGAGTTGAAGACTATGTAAGACGAAGATGACATGTACACTTTGCTTGTTGGTATCACGGATATCATTGAGTAACTCATTTATGCAGGTGAAATTATTTTTGACAGTTCACTTATGTAGATATTTCTTGTTGCGTTGCCATGCTCTTACCATACTTTTGCTAGTACTTGGAGACTTATGACCCAAAGAAACCCTCAAGCTGTCAAGTTTGATGCATTATGCACATTGCTATTACACGAGTCACTTTCAAGAAAGAACGTGGCTAAACATCATGCAGTTGAATAATATTTTGTTGCTGCTAAAAGAAAAGGTTGTAATAACAATGCAATCACTTATCATGGCTCTTCAATGAGTAGCAAATCACTTGTTTCTAGTGCTTCTACTTGCAGCAAGTCATATAGGAATTTTGGTGAAAAAGCAAGAAGGATGCATTTCCATTATTGAAAGGCTAATGGTCACTTGATAGAGCAATGTCTAAAGCTAAAGGCAAAAGAGGCAAGAGGAAAGAGGTTGGATCTACCACCATTGCAACTATAGTAGAGTCTTTTGTTAATGAAGATTCTAATACTGATGTAGATGCAGAGTGGGCATTTAGTGCACAATGTACTTATGATCCTTTTGTCCATGATGCATGTATATTATTTTCTATAGAGTCACATGTTTGGTACTTTGATAGTTGTGATGCAAGCACATTACTCTACATCATGACTTGTTTGCCTCTCTCAAGATTGTCCCTCATGGAAATACAATCACTTGTACCAACAATGCCTCTTATCCAATCAAGGGAGTTGGAAAGATTTTTCTAATTGCTACGAATGACAGTCCTTTCACACTTGTTGGTGCATTTTATATACTAGAGTTCAAAAGGGACCTTTTATCTATATTTTCACTTGCAAGACTTGGTCTTCATGATCTTGATGAAGTTGTTGCATCTGGCATTTTGTGCCATGGGCTACATAAGCTCACTTTGTATGACAACTATGGGTAGAATTTTGCAAATGAAATTATGGATTCAAAGGCTATTTTAGATGAAAAACTTTGCCATGCACATTTTGAACATCTAAATTTTGCCAATCTACTGCATTTGCAAAAATCTAATATGGTCACTTCTTTGCTACCTCTTGAAGCACCCTCCAAGCATGTTCATGACGGTGTTATTTTGGGTAAGATGCAATGTTCAAAATTTCTAAAGGATGGTTTAGTGCAGGTTACAACTTGTGCATAGTAATGTTTGTGGGCCTATGTAAACTCCATCCTTGGGTAATTACTCGTACTTCATATATTTTGTTGATGATTACTCCAAGCATGCATGTGTGTATCCTCTTAAAGCTAAGTCCGTAGTGTTCATGTGTTTCGAGCAATTTTTGGTTATGGCACCCTCCATTGAGATCAAGGGAGGGAGTATATGTCTCATGAATTTAATGCACTTTTGGCTAGTCATGGGATAAAACACCAATGTACAGTGCTGCATACACCTCAGCAAAATGGTGTTGCTAAAAGAAAAACATGTTGCTTATGGAGATGGTACAATGTATGGTCAAGAGTCAAGCTTTACCACATTTGTTTTGGCTTGAGGCTATCATGTGTGCTACTTATGTAATTGTAGGTGTCCTACTAAAGCCTTGTAGTCTATGAGTCCTTATGAAGCATGGCATGATAAGAAGCCATCGATTGATCACATGCGAGTTTTTGGTTTTTTAGCTTATATTTTGGTATCATAAACACATTGCAAAAAATTGGATGATAAGGCTGTCAAATGCATTTTTTTTGGTTACAATTAAAAGAAAAGGTAACAGGCTATACCATCCGCAAACAAAATATATCTTGGTTTCACGAGATGTTGTATTTGTGGAAGATTCTATTCAGCCTTTGTTATCATGTATCAAAGATAATAATGTAAGCTCATAGAATATTTATGACATTTTTAAACCTCTTTTTAATGGTGGAAACTTGTATGTAAGCTCCAATAAGGCAAATCTACAGTCTGTGGGGTTTCAAAAAAGTTAATTAGCCTATTACTAATGCAAACATATATGATGTACTTGAAGTGAAAAGATTTGAGAATGAAGAGGCTACGGGTATGGCAAAATGGTTGGTGCATACTTTGCATGACAATAAATTGGATGCACTTGTATCTAGTCATACTCATTCAGGTTCCTGCCATCCATGCATGTGTTGCATGCTTCGGCTATTTCTAGTTTATGTGATGTGGAGGAACCTCTTTCTTTTGATGAAGCATAGAATTCAAAAAATTGGATGGCTACAATGCAATCAAAATATGATGCACTTATAGAGAATGAAACATGGACTTTATTTATTTTGCATCCTGGCAAAAAGGCCATTATTACGAAGTGGGTTTACAAGTTGAAACGTAAGATAGATGGTGAGATCGATCGTTACAAGCTTCGATTTGTTGCAAAAGGTTATGCATGGTAGAAAGGCATTGACAATGAAGAGACTTTTTCTCCCACTTGTCCTATGACTACTATTCATTTTCTATGTGCATTGGCAGCTCATATTGGATGAAATTTACATCAATGAGACATAGTTACTACTTTGTTGAAAGGCGTTATATTTGAGGAAGTATATGTAACACAACCTCATAGTTTGTCAAGAAAGGACAAGAAAATAAAGTGTGAAAATGTAAGAAATCTTTGTATGGTTTGAAGTAATATCCTCATGCTTGGTATTTTTTTGGGGTGTGGTGTGAGTGAATGGTTGCCTTGAGCATCATTGTAATGCGTAGCTGAGTGGTTAACCATGGTATGGTCGAAGATAATATCTTGTACACAATTATTTTTTATAGTTATAAATGAGCAAGTGGTGTGTTGGTCTTTAGTTGTACATTGAAGGAGTGTTCAGATGTGTGTCTGGTGCTAGCATAGTCATGGACTATAGCTAGAGTTGACTAAACCATTTATCTAGTAGTAATTAAGGGTGTTGTACACTTTAGGAACAACATTGGCAATCATATTGGAAAAAATCTAAGAAAGGAGTTTTAACTAAGGAGGACAACACAGGTGAGATGACAAGCCCAAGTAATGTATAATAGAAAAAGAAAGTGGCTAAACCCAGGAAAAAAACGAAAAAGTTGGAAATTGGATAGGGTGACATTTGATGAAGGAGGTCACTCTAAACTTGAGGTAGGGGAGGAAAACAATGGACCACAACTAGGGAGGCAACCAGATAAACAACAACCAGAGAGGAAACTAGATAGGTCTATAAGGCAAGTAGAGGCTTCTGCAGGAAACATGGCTAGACAGGCGTCCAAAGATCTCAAGTTGAAAATGCCTGAATTCAAGGGGAAGAAAGGAAGAAACCCATAGGTGCACATCCAAGCTTTTGAGAATTAGACAAACCTCAGAGAACTACCTAATTCAAACTGGAGAGAATGCTTCCCACAAATGTTGAGAGAGGGAGCCTAGACAAGATACTTCAACTACCCACTAGAGCAATTACCAATATCCAAGTCCATGTCCAAGGCCTTTGTTTAGTAATTAAAGGACAAAATATTTGACAAAGAGCTATTAAGCCAATCAAGAAAGATCAAACAAAAGAGGACCGGTGTCAGGCAATTTGTGAAAGAGATCAAGGACCTTGCTAGAAAACTATCTTCACCATCAGGGCGCAAAAGTCTCAGGGCTTGGCTCCTCAATGGAACCTGCGTAAAAGGGTAGAAAAATCGGAGATTGCCAAGCCCGTGTGCACTTTTAGGGATTTTATTGAAAGAGCAATAAAAATGGAAAGGAAGGGGGATGAAAGACTAAAAAGAGACACTAGCTTGAGTAACTTTAGGAATTCACCAATAGTTTAGACAAAGAGCTTGCCAGTAAATGCTCCAAAACCAAGTTTAGGAAAATGAGTTTGAAAGGCTCAAAATACAAGTAGAGAAGATGGCGTGTGTCAGAAACACAATGCCTGTTGAAGGAGATGTATGGTGCATCCATTTGTGGGAGATCAATCACTCAATCAATGACTGTACCAAGTGCGATTACTCAAGCATAGGGGGCATAAGTGGTAAGAGTGCCTAATCAGGTTATCAATGCCAATAGTTAGGATAGAGACACTAGCTGCAATACGAGAAACCCTAGGGCAATCCACAAACATTGGGCAAAGATCATACCCAAGCCCACCACCTAGGAGATTTAATTGCTAAAAATATGGGAAAGTGGGCCGTTTTGCAAGGGAGTGTATTGAAATATTGGTCCACAAACATCCCAATAAACCTAATGTAAATCTATTATTACCAAAGATAGTAACTATCACCAGAGCCAAAGCCAAAAAACCCCCAAAAGAGTAGTTGTTACATTGTCAGTCAAAGAGTGAAATGAATTGAAGCATGATGCAGCAAAAGTAACATGATGTCTTTAGAAAAGGCTCCTCCCACATGGTACTTCAGAGGTCAAGAAAGTTCATAATACCTATGAGGTAATAGGTCAAATAGGCACTAAGATCTGGGCTAAGAAATCAATATAGAAGACTAATATGCTAGGACAAAAAGTGGAAGAAGTCCACCAGTCAAAGACTAAAGAAAGTCAAGAAAGCACTCTCATGAGGAAGCAAAGGGTGGAAGAGAATGAAGCAAAGGATTCCCTTTCGAAGAACATTTCAGAAAGAATAAAAAATTTATCATTGGAAATATCCAAACTGGTTCAAGTTGTGTCCGCAGTCAAAGAACTATTGGAAAAAGAAGGTTTGAAAACAGCTTATGAATTAAATAAGGTTGGACTCCAAAATGACCAAGCGGCATGAGCAATACACGATTGGGGCACAAATGAGTTAACCATGAAAATGGGCACCAAGAAGCTCACCATGTCAACATCATCCACCAGTGTTCCAAAGGACATCTAGTCAGGAGATGTATCCATCTCAGAAACCGAGCCGTTGTGGGAGAATCTAGAATCTAGTGTCATTGCGCCAATAGCTACCTTGGATTTAAAGTAGTGATTGTTGATCTGAAGATGGTGGCTCAGTAGGGGATATTCCAAGCTCGCTTCAAGCATGACAAAGAAGGAACTAGGCAGGTGCTGAATGAGGTCAATCATGAGGTGACTAGGGATGAGGTGGAGGAAAGGTGGGGATTGATGTAAAGAGGAAAATACGAGTGAGGAAACAACTACCATATTATTTTAAAAGAGCAATCTCAACATTATTTCTGGAGTTTAAGGATGTGTTTTCTTGAGATCACACTGAACTAAAAGGCATTGATCCTAGGGTTTGCCAGCACAAGATTCCACTCAAAATGGATGTCAAAATATTGAGGATACAAATGTATAGAAGGAATCCTAACTATGTAGCAAAAGTAAACGAAGAGATAATGGCACTACTAAAGGATGGATTCATCACCAAGGTGGAAAGTAGTGAGTGACTCTTTCCCATTGTGGTGGTCCCAAAGAAAAATGGGAAGAGGAATTGTGTGGATTTCAAGAAATTGAATGAGCATACCATAAAAGATCCATTCCCCTTACCTTTTATAGACACCATGTTAGATCAGGTGGCGGGATATGAAATGTATAGCTTTCTATATGGTTATAATAAATACAACCAAATTAGGCTAGCTACTGAAGATAGGGAGAAGAGGGCATTTATAACATAATTGGGTGCATTTCTATTCCTAGTAATGAAATTCAGGTTATGTAATGCACCAACAACTTTCCAAAGGGTAATGATGGCTAAATATTTAGAGTATTTGCAAAAATTCATGGCCATCTTTTTTTATGAATTCACTGTATAGTCAAGTGCAGTTGAACATTTGGAATGTTTGCGGCTCATGTTTGCAAGTTGTAGAGAGAAGACGGTTTGCTTGAATCCATACAAGTGTGTGTTTGGAGCATACAAAGGAACACTACTAGGTCCTATAGTGTCAGGCAGAGGCATTGCAATGTCAGATGACAAGGTCTGAGAGATTCAAGAAGCAATACCACCCACCAATGCAAATAAGGTATCAAGATTCCTAGAATATGTGTACTTTTAGAAGAAATTTGTGGAGAAGTAAGCAAAATTGGCAGCCCACTCTATGTGTGAACAAAAAGGGAGGCCATGGTCTATTGGGATAAAAATTTTCAAGAGGGTTTTCAGGCCATCATAAAATAATTTAAAGCAACGAATCCTATGGCAACCCAAGTGGACCTCATTTTCTGTGTTCATGTGGATGCATCAGGCCTAGCATTAAGAGCTATAGTAGCTCAACCTGAAGGGGGCATATACTTTTCAATATACTTTGCAAGCCAAAGATTCTCCCAGTTATAATAGGCATAGACTACCATGGAGAATGAGGCTTTGGGAATGGTATTCCTAGTACAAAAGTTCAAGCATTATTTGACGGGGAATTTCTTTTTGTTTTTTGTGGATAATCAAGCGCTACTGCATCTAATTAACAAAGTAGTTATTCAAGTTAGGTGGTTCAGATGTATGCTCACAACAGATAATGCAACCAAGAAAACACCTAGTTTCTTGTATGAGCACGTTATCGCTAGGTATGGCTGCCCATTGGAGTTAGTCAATGACTAGGGCACACATTTCTTGAACGAAACAATCAAGGCTCTGATAGAAGTATATAAAATCAAGCACCAAAAATCAAGGACCTACTATCCGAGATGCAAGGGTTAGGCATAGAGCACCAACAAAACTTTGAAGGGCATAGTAACAAAAATGGCTCAAAGAGTGAGGGGATCCTGGGATATGCATTGACATGTGGCACTATGGGGCATACAAAATGACCTTCAAAGTAACAACCAAACAAACATTGTTTCATCCGGTGTTTGGATAGGAGGCCATCATGCCATTTGAGTTTACCATCTTAGCATTGCAGATTTCAATTCAGCATCAACAAGCTTGGAAGAAAACCTCCAAAGAGCAGGTTGATAGTACTGGAAAATTGGATGAGCTATGCCATAGGGTCTTGTGGGAACAAGAAGTAGCCTAGAGAAGAATGAAGGCCTATCATGACTACCAATCAAAGTAGAAAAGGTTCACAAAAGGGAACCTGGTGTTGTGGTTCCCTAGGAGGTTGGATGCAAAGAAGAAGAGTTTGACAATCGAATGATCCAAAACATATAAGCTCTACCAACTTTATGATAGTGGTTCAGGAAAACCCAAAGATCTTTACAAAGTGGCGCTCTAGATTCAGTAAACATGGGCAAACTCAGGCAATATCAGGCCAAAGACCAAGGTTCGGGTGATCAAGGGGAGGCACGGTACCAAATAAGGAAATAGAGATGCCACCAGCTAAGGACACATCAAGTGAAGAGGCCAACAAAATCCTCACCCTGGTACCTACCATAGCCCAACAAGGGAAGTGATAATGACTAAGGCTAGGCATAGATGACAACAAGAGAAGTGATAATGACTAAGGCTAGGCATAGATGACAATGGGCCAAGCATGGAATGGAGGAGTTGTGTGAGAATGCTAACGTGGAAATAATCAGGCTAGAATCAAAGGAAGGGACACAACGGCTTGCATTTAAGAACAACTCATCATATACTATCACTCTCATGATTTTATTGTTGTCAATGGTAGGCATTTGGGCACGGGCATCAATTGTAGATGGCATACAAGGTGGCCCAAGAAACCTAAGAGTGAATCAAAATGACCAAAACCACTCTAGCAATTATATGCCCTCATCATTTTCTTTGTATTCTTTGCACTCATCTTCCTCACTGCACTCTTTGTGCTACTCCTTCACCTCTTCTGCTACAAGCAAGAATACTTCAAACCTATTTTTGTGATTCTGCAGTATGGCCGCAATGTCTAGCATCCCCAAAGCTAAGCAAATCAAGGTGGCCAAACTCGATGTAGAGGAGCAAGCATAGTTCAAAGCAGCACGGTTGTTGGGCTTGTACGGGATCATGCAAAATCAGATAGACAAGACCATAGCCAATGAAGTAGTATATAACTACAACAAAGACATGTTACCATATACATGTGGTAGTGATGTGTGTGAACACACTAGGACCGCCGGGGCATTTTTTCCCTCTTTAGGAGGTTTTTTCCCCCGTGCATTGTATATACGCCCATCACTCTAGGGCTATCTATCTTTCCATTGCACACTAAGTAACACACTCTCTATTGTGTGCCTTGAGCTTCCTTCGTCTTCTCCAAGCTGTGTGTGTTTCTCTGCAACCCTAATTCCAACAATTGGTATCAGAGCAGGTCACGTCCTCCCGGGCTTAGTCTCCAGCTGCTCCAGCACACGCCTGCTCACTTTCTCCGATTTCAGTGAGCTTTGGCGAGCGTTCGCAGGTCGAAAAATATTTGGCGATGCTCGAAGAGCTCGGTCTGCTCAGAATTTTGATTTGGGCTCATTTCGGCCTCCGTTTCCACTACAGGCAGTACTGCACAGGCTATTTCGTCATTTTGTGCAGATTTTCTATCAGTGCCGTTTTCTGCATAACAGGTGCCTTATAGTCTTCTACGGTTTGTGCTATATAGCACAAGTTGTTCCCGCTCCATTTCTCCTATTTTCGGGCAGTTTTCACATCAGGTGCAGCATTTACCATGGCTGACAACAACAACACAGATGTGTTCAAGATGTTTGCTGCTGAGGACAGGTTGGATGGGGACAACTACCCTATGTGGGCTTATATGATGCAACATGTTCTTGTGTCAAAAGGTGTCTGGAACATTGTGCAGGGCATTGATGTACGTCCTGGTTCTGAAGATGTAGGCGATGTTGAGGATGTTGCAGGTCTTGCTGCAAGGATTGCAGCTGTTAGAGTTGTTTTGCCTACGGCAGAACAAGCTCGTTGGGATGTTAAGGATGCGCAGGCTCATGCATTGATTGCGTTGTCTGTGAAGTGCACCATTATTCCTCACATCCGTTCAGCAAAATCTGCAAAACAGGCTTGGGATATTCTAGCAGGTCTTTATGCAAGCCGCAATGAAGCTAAAATTGCTTTGCTGCGTAAAGAGCTAGAGTCGAAGATTATGCATGAGGAAGATGATATGGACACTTTCCTTGCTAGTGTCAAGGATATCAATGAGCAACTCATTTCTGCAGGTGAAGTCATTTCGGACAAATCCCTTGTGCAGACTGTTCTTGATGCCTTACCAGATTCCTACCAGACTTTTGCTAGTACTTGGAGACTGATGACCCAAGGAAATCCTGAAGTTGTCAAGTTTGATGCATTATGCACATTGCTGTTGCAAGAGTCACTTTCTAGTAAAAACAGGACTAGGCAGCGTGCAGTTGAACAGGCTTTTATTGCTTCTCAAAGAAAGGGTAGTAACAGTAATGCAGCCACTTCTTATGGTTCTGCTGCGAGTGGCAAAAATTCTGTTCCTAATGCTTCTGGTGGCAGCACTTCGTCTGGCAATTCTCGTGATAAGGGCAAAAAGAAGATGCGTTGCCATTATTGTAAAGCCAATGATCACTTGATCAAGTCGTGTCCTAAGTTGAAGGCCAAAGAGGCTAAGAAGAAAGAGGGTGGTTCCACTGCAAATCCTGGTTCCACTACAAATGCAGCCATTGTTGAGTCTTCTGTGAAAGGAGATTGTGATGCTGATGTTGATGCAGAATGGGCTTTTAGCGCAGAGTGAACCTACAATCCTGCTGTCCATGATGCATGCTTGTTAGTTGCTGCAGATTCACATGTGTGGTATTTCGACAGTGGTGCTACAAAGCACATTACCTCACATCGTGAATTGTTTACCTCTCTCGAGTCTGTCCCTCATGGGAATTCAGTCACTTGTGCCAACAACGCCTCTTATCCAGTTCAGGGAGTTGGAAAGATTGTGCTCACTGCTGCTAATGGCAGTTCCTTCACACTTGTTGATGCACTTTATGTACCTGGGATCAAGAAGAATCTCTTGTCTATATCCGCACTTGCTAGACTTGGACTTGTAGTCAAATTTGTGGATGACAGATGTACAGTTCATGATCTCAGTTTTGGTGATGAAATTGTTGCATCTGGGCTTCTGTGCCGTGGGCTGTATAAGCTCACTTTGTATGACAAGTGTGGACAAAATTTTGCAAATGCTGTTGCAGATTCAAGGGCTATTTCAGATGCAAAACTTTGGCATGCACGTTTTGGTCATCTGAATTTTGCCAGTTTGCTGCGTTTGCAGAAATCTGATATGGTTGCTTCTTTGCCGCCTCTTGAAGCACCTATCAAACATGTTTGTGAAGGCTGTATTCTGGGTAAAATGCAACGTTCTAAGTTTCCAAAGGATGGTTCAGTTAGGGCCACATGCAAGTTGCAGCTTGTGCATAGTGATGTTTGTGGGCCCATGCAAACTCCGTCCTTGGGCAATTACCTGTACTTCGTGACTTTCATTGATGATTACTCCAGGCATGCATGGGTATTTCCGCTTAAAGCGAAGTCCGAAGTTTTTATGAGCTTCAAACAATTTTTGGCTATGGCTGAAAATGTCTCAAAATGTACTATGGGCACCCTCCGTTCCGATCGAGGGGCGGAGTATATGTCTCATGAATTTAATGCATTTCTGGCTAGTCGTGGGATAAAACACCAATGTACAGTGCCTTATACACCTCAGCAAAATGGTGTTGCTGAGAGGAAAAACAGGTCACTAACGGAAATGGCACGATGTATGGTCAAAAGTCAAGCTTTGCCGCATTCTTTTTGGCTTGAGGCCATCATGTGTGCCACTTATGTACTTAACAGGTGTCCTACGAAAGCTTTGCAGTCTATTACTCCATATGAAGCATGGCATGATAGAAAACCTTCTATTGAGCACATGCGTGTTTTTGGCTGTTTGGCATATGCTTTGGTGCCACAAGTGCAGCGCAAAAAATTCGATGATAAGGCTGTCAAATGTATTTTTGTTGGTTATAGTGCTGAAAGCAAAGGTTACAGGTTGTATCATCCGCAAACAAAACGTATTCTGGTTTCACGGGATGCAGTGTTTGTGGAAGACTCTGTTCAGCCCTTGTTGTCATGTACTAGAGACAGTAATGTAAGCTCACAGGACATTTATGACACTTTGTTGCCTCTTTTCAGTGGTGGAAATACGAATGTAAGTTCCAATGAGGCAAATGTACAGCCTATGGAGGTTTCTGAAAATGTTTTAGAACAGCCTATCACTGATGCAGATGTACATGATGCACTTGATGAGGAAAGGGCTGAAAATGAGCAGGCTAGAGGTATGCCAAAATGGCTGGTGCACACTTTGCGTGACAGTAAATTGGATGCACCTTTATCTAGTCGTACTCATTCAGGCTCTCGCCATGCATCTTATGCATTAGATTGTTATGCTTTGGCTGTGTCTAGTTTACATGATGTTGAGGAGCCTCTGTCTTTTGATGAAGCACAAAATTCAGAAAATTGGATTGCTGCCATGAAATCAGAATATGATGCACTTATAGAGAATGACACATGGACTTTATGTGATTTGCCTCCTGGCAAAAAGGCCATTGGTACGAAGTGGGTTTACAAGTTGAAACGCAAGCCAAATGGTGAGATCGATCGCCATAAGGCTCGACTTGTTGCAAAGGGTTATGCACAACAAAAAGGCATAGATTATGAAGAGACTTTTGCTCCCACTTGTCGTATGACTACTGTGCGTTTTCTATGTGCATTGGCAGCTCATTTTGGTTGGGATGTACATCAATCAGACATTGTTACTGCTTTCTTGAATGGTGACATATTTGAGGAAGTTTATGTAACGCAGCCTCGCGGTTTTGTCATAAAAGGACAAGAGGACAAAGTGTGCAAATGTAAGAAGGCTTTGTATGGGTTGAATCAATCTCCTCGTGCTTGGTATGAGAAAGCTGACACTCATTTGGTTAAACGAGGCTTTCGTAACAGTCCAACAGAAAGCACATTGTATGTAAAGCGTGAGGATGATGTATTTCTCATTGTGGTTCTTTATGTTGATGATTTGCTGATCACTGGACCAAATGAGAGACATATTGCTGAATTTAAGGCTGATTTGAATGCTACTTTGAAGATGAAAGATTTGGGGCTGTTGCATCATTACTTGGGTATACAGTTTAAGCAGTGTGATGGTGGTATTGCCTTGTGTCATAAAAGTTACATAGAGACATTGCTATGTAAGTTTGGACTTGAGGACTGCAAACCTATTGCCACACCCATGGAAACACGTTTGAAGTTGAGTCTACATGATGCTGGCGATCCTGCTGATGTCACTCTTTACCAAACTGCTGTTGGCTGCCTCATTTATGTATGCAACACGAGGCCACATATTCAGTTTGCAGTTTCGCAGGTCAGCAGATTTATGCATAGCCCAGGGTCTAAGCATTGGCAGGCTGTCAAGCGGATTTTCCGCTACCTTAGTGGCACTTTACATCTTGGCTTGTTTTATCCCAAGGAGGGATCATTGCTGCCAGACTTACATGCTTTTTCGGACTCAGATTGGGCTGGTTGTTTTGACACGCGAGTGTCCACAAGTGGTTTTTGTTTCATGCTTGGCAGTTCATGTATATCATGGTTGAGCAAGAAGCAACCTACTGTGGCCACTTCGAGTTGTGAGGCTGAGTACAGGGCAGTCTTCACAGCTACGGTTGTGTGTGTATGGCTCAGACGCCTTATGGCTGACTTGGGTGTTGGACAGGACACTGCCAACACTATCTACAGTGACAGTCAGAGCGCATTGGCAGTTGCGAGGAACCCAGTTTTTCATGCTCGCACAAAGCACATTGAGGTGCATTACCACTATGTCAGGGAGAGGCTCTCAGCAGGAGAGATCAGCTTGGCTTATGTGCCAACACAGGACAACCTTGCAGGTCTTTTCACAAAGGCATTGTCTCGTGAGAAGCTTGAAGCTTTCCGCAAAGCTTTGGGCTTACTCCCCTTTGTGGACTAATCCTGTCCTCAAGGCATGGCACTTCCCTTTACTCATGTGCCAGCTCTCGTTCACCGCATCACTCCAAGGGGGATTTGTTACCATATACATGTGGTAGTGATGTGTGTGAACACACTAGGACCGCCGGGGCATTTTTTCCCTCTTTAGGAGGTTTTTTCCCCCGTGCATTGTATATACGCCCATCACTCTAGGGCTATCTATCTTTCCATTGCACACTAAGTAACACACTCTCTATTGTGTGCCTTGAGCTTCCTTCGTCTTCTCCAAGCTGTGTGGGTTTCTCTGCAACCCTAATTCCAACAAGACACACATCATATAATAATGAAAGGCATCATTGTAAGAGCCACCAAAGAATCTTTAAGCTAGCACTTGGGCCTTTCAACACAGGTAATAGGGCAGGCCTAGACCCTTGACATGGTGGCTCAGCACTTGGGCAAAAGAGATAAAGAATTAGATAAAAGAAAGAAGGGACCCAAGGGAGTCCCTGCACAACATCTGAAGGAACATGCCAAATTAATGAAAGTTTTGGGGAATGTGGTGTGTTTGAAGAAGGACGACAAATACGTCTTGGATCAAGTCTTTGTGGAGGCAACCAAGGTGTTCAGTGGGAGAGGATGTGATTGTACCATACTATTAAAGAAGCCCATGACCATACAAATGAAAACCATCAAGGAAAAGGGGAAGAAGTTGTATACCTGCACTCCCATATAGCAATAACTATACAATCAGATCAAGAAGAGGGAGGTAGGGAAGAAGAGGGCCAGGAATGGCAAAGAGACCCCCAAAAGAGGAAGCTCGACTTTTGAGCCAAAGAATCCAAAAATTGGCGCAAAAATATCAAAACAAGGAGCAAGCCATGGGGACAAATCATCTCAGACTAGCCTCTAGAAAGGCCCCCTTGCATTGCTACAGAATCTCAAAGTCGGTAGAAGAAGCCAATCACAAAGATCCATGCAAGATAGTGTAAAAGAGCTCCTAGGACCATTAATAACCAAATTGTCAACATCTTTAAATCCAAGAAGTGCCTTGAGTTCACAAGTGGGTCAAGTAAAGGAAACCCACCCTGAGAGGAAACAAATAGAGTAGCCCAATGAACTGCCAAGTATACTTCAACCTGGTGGTACTACTAAGGATACTTGAGAGCATGAAATTACTACCAAAGGAGCGGATCTAGGTGAATAGTGATCAATTACAAAGTCTCATGGAGAATTCTATCGAACTGATAAATCAACATAGTGTGGGACGGGTGTCGAACCTCACTTCTATCTTATTGCACACATAGCGAGAACCATGAATATAATTGTCAATCCATGGGATAAAGCTGACTTGGCTAGTGCATAGAGGCTACAAGAGGTTGTCAATCTCTTGGAAAACAACAAACAACTCGCATCTAACTCAGGCTACACTCAAATGACTGAAATCACCAAAAGCTAATCGCTCATTGGCAAATAAATCACATCCTTTATAGCATCAAATGACATCAAAACATTACAAAACTTCTAGGACATGTTTATAAGACCTAAGCATACATGCTTATGGTCTCAAATCTCACTTTAGGTCAATTGAAAAAATCAAGATTATCAACAGCAGTGAGTTTTTGACCTAGCCGTTTTCGATCCAGAATGCATCTAAATGCTTAGCAATGATTCCCCAATACCCCACCTATACTTAGTTTATAATTTTAAAGCTTAAATTCCTACTTATGATGAAATTGGGCCGCGGGTTGGCAACACCAAAAACTACGGATTACCATGAAATGCTTACGTCAATGCATAGAGATCTTACCTGTAATTGCAACGCAATGGACTGCATTGCAATGTGACAACCGGGGAGGGAGTACGAAGAACGAGAAGGAGAGAAGTGAGCACCGTTAGCTCACGTTGTGTTACTATTATCCAAAACTTATAAAAATTGGCTTTTATATTTTAACCAAGGTTTTTGGTGGTCAAATGTGAGGTCCCCAACTCCGAGAAGATTGGGGTGACGATAGATAGCCTTCCTTTATTCTCCTTTTCCGTTGACGACACCCTACTCCATTTCCACAAAGTAGAGATACAAGAAACAGAAGAGACGAAGTCCTCTATCCATCAACTACGTGGTTATAAGGGTCATACACCACATGCCAGCTCGATAAATCTAGGATTCTAATGAAAGCTATTTCCTAACATAAGATGAAATTCCATTGACATATTCAAAATCCATAAACAATGCCTTTTTCCCCATGTTTGAGAGGTATGGCCGTCGTCCATAAACCATAAATATGATATGAGACTTAGTCTAAACTAACTAGTAATCTTGTGAAAAGTGCCTGACTAATCGGGTCCATAGCTTTCAAGGGCACGTATATTTAGGACATCTCGACTCTTGGCACAATGAGTCTCTAATTTTGATTCTCTTAATAAGAGGGAGTGGAGAGTTTCTCGACTAATCAAGACCACCCATCCTTGACTGGCAATCTGAGCCAGCCCCCACTTTCCACCCCACACTCATACTTTTTATCTTGTTTTCTAATTACTACCACATTGTTTTACATATTACAAACAATGTTCCTTAATTAATTCCAAACACAGATTCTTTTATACAGCCCTTCAAACGATACCAAAACAATTCAAACAAGGCCTAATGAAGACAGTCCTATATTTCAATAAAAACAACTTTGCCAATCTCTTATGAGTTTGCCGCTACCTGCGGACTTCCTCTATCTAACCAACAGAGCCTTTGCAAAGGATTTACTCGCTAACTGTGAATTGTGCAACCTTCCCATCTCACTAACCGCGAGGCATCTCGTTACTCGTGAGGCATCTTGCTAACCACTAGGCATCCCACTACCCACGAGGCATCCTGTTAACCGCGAGGAACAAAAGAGAGCTGATAACCTCAGCTTAATCTCCGCTAACCGCGGAATCATCTCGCTACCCCCAAGGAACAAAAGATATTCTTTCAACAATTCTTCTCTTTAAATGATTCTTCAAAGGTGATCAACCAATTCTTTATATCAATCAGTAACAACTTATCCAACAATAACAGTTTATTAAGCAATAACAATTCAACAAACAGTGATAATTTATCAAACAGTTCTTTCACTAATCTATGAAAACATGTGTTTGTTTCTTGTGATAGAATCACGTTTCTTGGACGGTTTAAGGGAATCCCTATGCTTAGCTTCCCAAATCAATATGAATAGCAATGCAGAATTATAAATTTGTCTTATCGGAGTAGCGACATGTTCCATTACCTCCCGTAATTGAGGTTGGACGATTTCACCTTCTTTCGGAGTAGATACCTCCGCTTGAGTTATGATTGGAGTAGATGATATCTTCTTTTGCACCTTCCGTGGAGGTGGAACGACATGAGCATCCTTCGAGCTTCGGGTCACTCGCTTTGGGGCCATATTAACGAGGTAGAGAAAAGGGAAAGAGAACTCAAGAATCCAAAGGGCAACATCCCTAATCCTTCTCTTTTTATGGTTGTGTAGTTTTTCTCTGCCATATTCAAGTGTCGGCTAGCATAAGAAATAGAAAAATCAATTCTCCCGTCTCCTGGTTGAGCTAGGATACACCCAATGGAAAAATTGGAAGCATCTACATGTATGTGAAATATCTTATTCCAATCTGGTGCTTTCAATATTGGAGGTGAAGTGAGAGCTTGCTTAAGTTTCATGAAGGATTCTTCACACTCGTCAGTCCATTCAAAGAGTTTAATCGTGTTATACATGGGTTTTGCAATTATAGCGTATATGTAAATGAATCGTCTATAATATCCACAATGTCCCATGAAATCTTGAACCCCTTTGATTGTTGTCGGTCTAGGCAAATCAACAATAACATGAATTTTATCCAAAAGCTGTAAGCTTCTTTTCCTGCAACTCGTTCTAAAACATGCTCAATGACTGGAAGAGGAAAGTTGTCTCTAATGGTAGCTGCATTCACTTTCTTGAGATTGACACACACCCTTAATTTTTCATTTTTCTTGGATACTACCACGATTGGAGACACCCGATCTGTGTGTTCAATTTCATAAATGAAGTTGGCTTCCTTTAGCTTTTCTATATCTTCTTTGATGTTCTTGGCAAATGTTTCATTATAAGTGTATGGCCTTTGTCTGCTTGGTTTCGCATCATCTCTCATAGGTATGTTATGTTGACAAATTTTTGGGTCAACCCCCTTGAGATCCTTATAAGACTAAGCAAAGATATCTTGGTTTTCTTTCACTAAGCTTAACAAAAGCTCTTCTTCTTCTTCAGTCAAGTCATTTGCAATGTAGGCAGGTCTAGGCTCCGAAAGCTCCCATTTTCTGAGGCTCCACACATCCAAATAGGTGTGTCTTTGTTCAATTATGATGGAAGCTTCGTTTCAGCCAAAGAGACTGAGTCAAATTCTTGTATGGGTGTTTTCATGACATTTCGATAAGTGTGATAGTTTAGATTAATCCTTATTATTGATCCTACTTGCTTCAAGTGCAAATAATTGTTTTCCCAATCCTAGATGATTTGTACTTGTCGCATGAAAGGTCTTCCCAAGATGATTTCATGATTGAGTTCCTTTCCAAAGTACACTATTGCAAAAGTGTGTTGATAATCAATTCCACAGGAATCAGCTATCACTTTTTCAAGCAGTCGTAAGGATCTTTCAATATGTCCATCAGCCAATTGCAATTTCATTCGAGTTTGTCTAATGGTTGGTTGTCCCCAGGATTCCAATATTTCTTTCGTGACTATGGCTATGCCTGCCCCACTATCTAGTATTGCCATGGTTTTGATATCATTATATCTCACTAGAAGGGTTGTGTTTCTTCTTCCCCTTCATAGTATTCTCCAACTTTGTTCATTGGAACGGATCCAATCTCTTTGTTATCCAATTCGTGTTTCAATTTTTCCAATTTTTTTGAAATTAGCCATGTTATCCCCACCTTCTCTAGAGTTTTCTGTAGATCATTCCATAGATATGGTCTGATTTTCAACAGCTCTCCTAAAGTAAGAGTGCACTGAATGGGTGTAGACATGATTGAATGGATGTTGTCTACCTCTAGGGTCTATTCCGCTCTTTTAATCTGAGTGGTTTTACACACTATGGATTCATCTTCATTATCTCCCAAGTAAGAGGGTATTGTTTTCAAAGTCAATGGTTTAGACATTCTTGAAGCTTCAGATCCGCAATCCCCATACAAGGATTGTAAATCCATGTCCATATCAGGAGGTAGATTGTCTAACCAAACTTCCTCTATAGGAGCTGGCTTCAGGGTTAGACTCCCATCATTAATCTCTCTTACATTTTCCTGTAAGTGTCTCGGCTAGTCTTCTTCTACAAATGGAATTCCGTCTAAGACATCTTCGTTGTTAGGCACTATAAGTTTTGTTTCTTTTGTTTCAAGGTGGGGTTCTACCACCACTTCGGATTTCTCTTTACTGATTCCTTCCACAAGCACCTCAGGTTTTGCCATACTTTCGAGCTTGGGTTTTTGTTTTTTCAGCATCTCTTGAGTAATTCTTACCAGATTTTGATAAGCTTCAAGCTTAGCTGCTTCCATATCTGGAGAAGGATAGTTTTTCCATTTGTTTTTCATGTTTTGGCCTGCTTTAAGTCCCGCTTGGTAAGCTTCCAAGACTGCATTAATTGGCTCAAAACATTTATCTACCAAAATTGATTCTCCAGATTTCAATGTGGTTTCCTTGATTTTGCTTCCAGTTTCTTATTTTTTTCCTGGAATAGTTTCTTTGCTTTCTCCTCGAGTTCAGCCCTTTGTTTCTGTTTTCTCATCTCATACCTTTTGCTTCTGCTTCTTTTGGTCTTTTGAGAGGAAATTTTTGTATTCTTCGAATCATCAGAAGAGTTATGTTTCTTTTTCTTAGCATGGGCTTTGGTGATTACCTTGATTGGAACAATAGGTTCACTCTCGGATGAGCTACTAGGTATCACTTGGACTATGTAAGGAATTTCTGAACAATTTTTAGGAAAGTTTCCTCCCTTTTTGCAACATTAAATGCAATAAGCTTCAGCTGGCTTAAGGTTCTTGTCAGGCTCTGGACATTCATTTTTCCAATGATCACCTACACCACAATTGTGACAATTTTTAGTTCTTGGCTTAATCATGGGTCTTACCATAGGAGGTTTAACACCTTGATTAGATACATAGTACATTGGTGCAAGCTCTGGTGTAGTATAAGTCACAGGTTCCTCCATTGGTGGTGGATGTGAGTTATACCAATCTCCTTCTACCATTACTGTAGATGGACTAGGCTCAACATAGGGTGTAACAGGCACTAGTGCTTGTTCATCTATGACTCCTTCTGAATGCATGTACTTTACAGGCATTGCATTATGTCCAGGATATGGAGGTTGTTGACCCAACATAGATTGAGGTCTTTCCATACCCATCGGTGGTCTTTGAGTTGGGGCCATATTAGGCTGATATCTGTACATGGGTTGTCCTTGTGGCTTCATAGGTACATATTGAACATTTCCATTATACTTCGGTCGGTAATAGCACTAATTGGTCTCATGGTTGGTCCATTTACTCTCAATTGCACACCATTTCTACGGCCTAATTGGTTGTCCCTGTTGAGGTATCCCTTGCCTTGGTCCCCTCATAAGTGCTTTTTGCATGTTATTCATCATGTCATTCATCCTTTTGAGCACGTCTGCTATGGCTGTAAGAGGTGTTGCAGCAGTCGCTCCCACTTGTGCTAGTTTGGTGGACGCTATTTTCTCACTTAGATTATCCTTAGTGACATCTTCTTCATTGAAAATATCACAATTGACTCCTAAATCAATAGCATCTGACACACACTCTTCTAGGGTCATATGCTTCTTGCTATACAATATAGCATAAAGTTCTTCGTTTAGCAGTCCCTCTAGAAACAATGATACTAGTCTTTCTTCTGCAGGTATCTCTAGCTCCGGGCATCTTGCAATGTATTGTTTCATTCTAGATGCACAATCCCTAACAGACTCACCTTGTTTTTGTTTGAAGCTATAAATTTGAGCTACCATATTGTGTTTGATTCCCATTTTGGAACAAGCGGCTACAGATCCTTGAGCTAATGCATTTAAGTCCATGATTGACCTTGGTGGAATGTTTTGGAACCATGTCAATGCTTATCCTTCTAATGTCATTCCAAATCCCTCAAATTGAGTATGGAAATCAAATATGCGTTCTGCTCTTAGTACTTGTTTAAAGCTTGCTAAGTGGTCATATGGATCCCTAGATCCACTGTATTTTCTGGCCCATTTTTGAAAATCGGTTGGTCTAACACGTCTGTTTCGTTCAACTCCCGATCTCCTGGCAGTTGGTCCTGTTGCGAGTCCTTCAAACCAATCTGTTGGAAATAGTGACTCATGTAGCCCTGGATTGTACTGTGACTCGGTTTTCTTCATGATGAGGTAGTTTTTGATTTCTTAACATTGATCTCAATAGATCTCTTGCAGAGTTCATCTCTTAGAATAGTTTTTGTCCCTTGGCCCAATATCCAATCCCTTATAAAGTACCCTTGGTATTTTGTTTGCTCCACCTCCTTAGGAGTCGTCATAACGAAGTTATTTTTATAACAATCCCTAAACAGGTAGGTTGGTAGATTTGTTGATCCCTTGTCTTTGATTTTGAAGATATATATGATCTTCATGGGCGTTAACTGTCTTGATTTGGCATGAGGAGTCCATAGAAGATATTTGACGTTTCTATCCTCCCAACAATAGACTCCGATCCTAGGATTATCCGTGCTAAGCCGTTTCAAGGGCTTCAAATCAATTTGATCGTATCCCTCAAATTCTATTTGGTGGTCCTTCTTTTGGTTCCATATATGGAATTATGGTATTTACTTCTAAACCCCCATTTTTCTATCACATCAGGGTTTTCAACATGTAAATATTGAGTTTCGTTTTTATCCATGCACAGTTTTCCTTGTTTGTTTGCCCTGATTTCCTCTTCAAACTCTATGTCATGGTCATCAATGCGAATTAGATACTCTTCATTAGGATCCAGGTAAACCTGAGCTCCATGGCAATTAGTCTTATAAAAACTGGATAGAGTACTTACCGTTGGATGGACTTGTTATCAATTTCTTCCACTTGAATTGATTGCAACTTTTGTCAAGCTTTCAATTCCTTGTCTGCGACCTAATTCTTGTATCAATTTTAATCAAGTTAGCTATTCTTTCACACTATACAATTCTTGCTAACTATTGTGACTGGTCTATGTGTATCTCTTCAATTTGAGCTAAGTGAGTCAGCAATTGAGACTTTCAGATTCTATTTTTGCAAAAAGCCAAAGGACTAATCTGCAACCTGGAAACTGAGCGAACATGTACTAATTTGGATCCGATTGAACCCGAAATTGCCCCGTGGCCTTGTATTATGTTGGTCTAACAATGTACAAGTTTAAAAGTCAAAAAATCTTTCTCTGTGTATCAATAGTAAATAATCGCAATTATTTACTTTTCTTAGTTTTTTACACCACCAATACCTTTATCGCGATACTTAATCCCCAAATAATGATGCAAGAGACCCAAAACTACATCTTTAAATCTAGTTCAATGAGTTTGAAATTCAACATTATGCACCTCATTTGGGTATGTAAGCAACAAATTATCCACCAAGAAAAAGTCGTATTGAAATCAATGCACATTTCTTAAGCATAACCTTTTGTAACAAGCCTTGCCTTGTAGCAGGTATGTTTTGAGAGAGTATCTCCAACAATTCCAATCTCTCTCTCTCTCTCTCTCTCTCTCTCTCTCTCTCTCAACCCCACCCACCCACCCACCCACACACTCACTCACTAAATTCTATCTCACTTTACCTCCCTTGTCGTTTCTCACTCTCTCTATCCTTTGCACTCACTCTCCTGTCACTGTACTTCCTCTCTTGCAGCTTAGAGAAACAATCAATAACAATCCAAATCATGTCATGTTTGTGATCAGTGACTGAAAAACCAATAACAAAAATCCATAGAAATGTCTTTCAGGAATAAGGAGAGGGTGTAATGAACCTAATTTCTTGCCTATTGATGCTTTAATCTTTTGGAAAACTAGACAAGATGAAATATACTATTTAACATCACTTTTCATAGCAAGCCAATAAAAATCACGACATAAATTTTGAAAGGTAGTAGCAAAACATCTATGTCCAACATAAGGTGGTTTGTGTAATTCTTCAGTGAGTAAGACACAAAATGGTTTTTTGACACCTAGTATCCATTTGAAGTAAAGAAAATTCTCTTGTATAGTGTATTCAAGAAATGTGTGCACTTAGTTTTCAAGCATATGTAACCAAGTGGTTCTAGCATCATCGTCTTGTGCATAAGTATCAGGGATAGAATCAAAATAAGTACCCGTAATAAGTGATAGATTTTTAAGAGAGGGTCTTTGAATCAAAGCATCAGCCACAACGTTTTCTTTACCAGGTTGGTACTGAATATTGGAGTGAAAATTTGAATAAAAGTAGCCCACTTAATATGTCTATCGTCTATTAGGGGTTGAGATAGCAAGTACTTGGCTGATAAGTTTTAATTATTAAGTCAACACCCATTAGATAATGTTTCCAAATTTTTAGAGCATGCATTACATCAATCAACTATTTGTCATATGTACTAAATTTAGATTCATATGGTTTAAATTTACGACTTTCAAATGCAAGTGGATGGTTATCTTGCATAAGAATTGCATCGATACCTTTTCCACTAGCATCAGTGACTAACACAAAGAATGGTCGATCAAAATAAGGAAATTGTAACATAGGTGCATTAGTCAGAGCATTCTTGAGTGTAGTGAATGAGTTTTCTTGTAAAAGAGTGCATACATATGTGGTGTTTTCTTTAACAGAAGAGTTAAATAATGAGATTTGTAAGTAAAATTACAAACAAGCTTCCTATTTAAACTGCATAGATCAATGAAAGAACGTAGCTCATGCAGGTTTCTGGGTCTAGCCCATGATTGTATCACTTCAATTTTCTTGGGGTCTACATGTATTCCCTTACCCAATACAATGTGTCCCAAATACTCTATTTCAGATTGGAAAAATGAACTCTTTTCGTGGTTCAAGTATAGATGGTTTTGTGATAGAAGGTCAAAGACACGTGTTAAATGATTCTTATGTTCTTGCTCAGATTTACTAAATACCAAAATATCATAAAAAAATATAATGACAAAGTCTTGATGGTCAATGAAAATTCGGTTCATCATACAAATGAAGATAGTTGGTGCATTTGTCATACCAAATGGCATGACAAGAAATTCATAGTGCTTTGTTTGTGCTTTGAATACTGTTTTGTAGACATATTCTTCAAAAATTTCAACTTGGTGATACCCCAATTTAAGGTCTATTTTTTAAAAGATGTTTGTCCCTTTGAGTTCGTTTAGTAGATCATCCACTGTGGGAATAGAAACCATATTCTTAATGGTGATCTTATTTAGAGCCTTGTAGTCAATACACATACAAAAAGTTCCATTTTCTTCTTGACAAGAAGTATTGGAGTGCCATATGGTGAACTACTAGGCTAATAAGTCCCCGATCAAGTAAGTCCGTGATTTGATTTTGTATTTCTCTGTGTGCGATTTGGTTTACATGGTATGGTGCTCTACAGGGTGGCTCTTTACTCAGGATAATATCAATTTTATGGTCTTCAGAATGTGATGGTGGTATTCTAGGAGGTAGATCATGCATGAAACAATGTTTAAATTCTGAGAGAAATTTATCATGTGAAAAGTCTTGAGAAGTTTTGGTTTGAGTAGAAAGTTGGTTTACAAGCACTAGATATATTTTTTCTTGCTTTCAAATTGCTCGTTTGGCTTGAGTGTGATAGAGTAGCATAAATTTTTGATGTTCTATGATTGCTTGGATGGAGTGGGTTTTGTTTTCATGGGTGAGACTAAAGTGCGTGTTTTGTAATTGATTGGTGGGTTAAATTTATGTCAAAAAGGCATCCCCAAAATCATATCAATACCATGCAAAGGTGCAATTATAAATGTACATGTATGAGAAAATTCACCAATGCAAAACTTCAACAATGACTTGAGTTTTACAGTTAAAATGTTGATTATTATAAACAATTTTCACTTTGTGAGGTGAAGAGAGTTGTGAAAGAGATAGTTGTTGTGCCGATCGTGTAGAGATGAATTCATGGCTACTACCATCATCTAAGAGAATTGTGATATCTTCACTTTTAACTATGCCTTTCACTTTAAGAAGAGTGTGTGGAGCTATAGATATGCCTGGAGAAGGATCATCATTGGCATCATACTCAGGATCATAGATCTCATCATAGTTGACCTCAACTTCATTGTCGTCGATATTAGCATCTTTGATGAGGTTAATTTCCCGGGGGATTCACTCTATATACAAAACGGGACGCCACCTACGAGCGGACAACTTTGATAAAACCCCCATATACGACTCATATTAGGGAATATGACCCCCCTTTCTATGCTTATACGACAATCAATAAGAAAACTATCATACCCATATCTTACATATAAATGAAGGAAATTTCTCCAAGCTTGTTAAGAAGTTGAGAGCCTACACCAACAATCTTGGCTATGGAATGCAAATCCAACCAAGAGCCATGCTTCAATGCTTAAGCTTGCAATCTTCTTCATCTTCAGTACTATGATATTATGCTATGCTAAGCAAGAAGAGTGAGGATAAGTGACGAACTATTTCTTTCTCCTATGAATGATTCTTCTTCCTCTTCCCTACCCTCATTCCCCGCTAGCTCTCTCCACCTTCTAAGGTGTTTGAGGCCTTGGGACTGAGGCTTGGGATAGTTAATTCTTTTTGCAAAGTTTATGTTATGCTTGTGATGCATGAAGATTTCCATCTTCATTGCATCACCTAGGTCACAAGGAACACAAAGATTGTATTGTACCAAGTCTCTCTTGATGGAAGAATCTATAATACAAACACCATTTGGAGGGTGTACCAAGTCTCTCTTGATGGGAGAATCTATAATACAAACACCTTTTGGAGGGGGGACCGGCTCCAAGTAAATCTGGTCCTCAACTATTGTTGCATTCTCTAAAACTCTCTCTCTTGCAAAAGTAGTGTTCATGCCGAGTTAATTAAGTACTATGTTTATGTTGCTACCATCAATTAAGTTCACCCTCTATGTTCTCAAAGTAACCTCACAAAAAAGCTCACTCTAATTCTCTTAATTTCGCTATTCTCAAAGTTCATAGGCCATTTCCATTACATAATACGTTGTTGTCGCTCCTGAGCCTCGGCTTGAGCTTGTATCTTTTTCAATTTTGCTTGCGCCTTGCCTGCCTTTCTCTGACAAATGGCATGTAGCTCCTCTTGGCCTAAAGGATCATAGTATCTTTTAAATTTACTCCCATTAAGGATTGTTACCATATACATGTGGTAGTGATGTGTGTGAACACACTAGGACCGCCAGGGCATTTTTTCCCTCTTTAGGAGGTTTTTTCCCTCCAGCATTGTGTATACGCCCATCACTCTAGGGCTATCTATCTTTCCATTGCACACTAAGTAACACACTCTCTATTGTGTGCCTTGAGCTTCCTTCATCTTCTCCAAGTTATGTGTGTTTCTCTGCAACCCTAATTCCAACAATTGGTATCAGAGCAGGTTGCGTCCTCCCGGGCTTAGTCGCCATCTGCTCCAGTACACGCCTACTCACTTTCTCAAATTTCAGTGAGCTTTGGCGAGCGTTGGTAGGTCGACAAATACTTCGGGCAAATTCGTGAGCTCGGTCTGCTCAGATTTTCGATTTGGGCTCATTTCGGCCTCCGTTTCCACTACAGGCACTACTGCACATGCTATATTGTAATTTTGTGCAAAATTTCTGTCAGTGCCGTTTTCTGCATAACAGGTGCCTTATAGTCTTCTACGGTTTGTTGTATATAGCACGTGTTGTTCCCGCTCCGTTACTCCTATTTTCGGGCAGTTTTCACATCAGGTGCAGCATTTACCATGGCTGACAACAACAACACAGATGTGTTCAAGATGTTTGCTGCTGAGGACAGGTTGGATGGGGACAACTACCCTATGTGGGCTTATATGATGCAACATGTTCTTGTGTCAAAGGGCGTCTGGAACATTGTGCAGGGCATTGATGTACGTCCTGGTTCTGAGGATGTAGGCGATGTTGAGGATGTTGCAGGTCTTGCTGCAAGGATTGCTGCTGTTAGAGTTGCCTACGACAGAACAAGCTCGTTGGGATGTTAAGGATGCGCAGGCTCATGCATTAATTGCGTTGTCTGTGAAGCGCACCATTGTTCCTCACATCCGTTCAACAAAATCTGCAAAACAGGCTTGGGACATTTTGGCTGGTCTTTATGCAAGTCGCAATGAGGCTAAAATTGCTTTGCTGCGTAAAGAGCTAGAGTCAAAGATTATGCATGAGGAAGATGATATGGACACTTTCCTTGCTAGTGTCAAGGATATCAATGAGCAACTTATTTCTGCAGGTGAAGTCATTTCAGACAGTTCCCTTGTGCAGACTGTTGTTGATGCCTTACCAGATTCTTACCAGACTTTTGCTAGTACTTGGAGACTTATGACCCAAGGAAATCCTGAAGTTGTCAAGTTTGATGCATTATGCACATTGTTGTTGCAAGAGTCACTTTCCAGAAAAAACAGGACTACGCAGTGTGCAGTTGAACAGGCTTTTATTGCTTCTCAAAGAAAGGGTGGTAACAGTAATGCAGCCACTTCTTATGGTTCTGCTGCGAGTGGCAAAAATTCTGTTCCTAATGCTTCTGGTGGCAGCACTTCGTCTGGCAATTCTCGTGATAAGGACAAAAAGAAGATACGTTGCCATCATTGTAAAGCTAATGATCACTTGATCAAGCAGTGTCCTAAGTTGAAGGCAAAAGAGGCTAAGAAGAAAGAGAGTGGTTCCATTGCAAATGCTGGTTCCACTACAAATGCAGCCATTGTTGAGTCTTCTGTAAAAGGAGACTGTAATGCTGATGTTGATGCAGAATGGGCTTTTAGTGCAGAGTGCACTTACAATCCTGCTGTCCATGATGCATGTTTGTCAGTTGTTGCAGATTCACATGTGTGGTATTTCGATAGTGGTGCTACAAAGCACATTACCTCACATCATGAATTGTTTACCTCTCTCGAGTCTGTCCCTCATGGGAATTCAGTTACTTGTGCCAACAATGCCTCTTATCCAGTTCAAGGAGTTGGAAAGATTGTGCTTACTGCTGCTAATGGCAGTTCTTTCACACTTGTTGATGCACTTTATGTACCTGGGATCAAGAAGAATCTCTTGTCTGTATCCGCACTTGCTAGACTTGGACTTGTAGTCAAAATTGTGGATGACAGATGTACAGTTTATGATCACAGTTTTGGTGATGAAATTGTTGCATCTGGCCTTTTGTGCCGTCGGCTGTATAAGCTCACTTTTTGACAAGTGTGGACAAAATTTTGCAAATGCTGTTTCAGATGCAAAACTTTGGCATGCACGTTCTCGTTATCTGAATTTTGTCAGTTTGCTGCGTTTGCAGAAATTTGATATGGTTGCTTCTTTGCCGCCTCTTGAAGAACCTGTCAAACATGTTTGTGAAGGCTGTATTTTGGGTAAGATGCAGTGTTCCAAGTTTCCAAAGGATGGTTCAGTTCGGGCCACATGCAGGTTGCAACTTGTGCATAGTGATGTTTGTGGGCCCATGCAAACTCCGTCCCTGGGCAATTACCTGTACTTCGTGACTTTCATTGATGATTACTCTAGGCATGCATGGGTATTTCCGCTTAAAGCGAAGTCCAAAGTTTTTATGTGCTTCAAACAATTTCTGGCTATGGCTAAAAATGTCTCGAAATGTACTATGGGCACCCTCCGTTCCGATCAAGGGGGGGAGTATATGTCTCATGAATTTAATGCATTTCTGGCTAGTCGTGGGATAAAACACCAATGTACAGTGCCTTATACACCTCAGCAAAATGGTGTTGCTGAGAGGAAAAACAGGTCACTAACGGAAATGGCACGATGTATGGTCAAGAGTCAAGCTTTGCCACATTATTTTTGGCTTAAGGCCATCATGTGTGCCACTTATGTACTTAACATGTGTCCTACGAAAGCTTGCAGTCTATTACTCCATATGAAGCATGGCATGATAGAAAGCCTTCGATTGAGCACATGCGTGTTTTTGGCTATTTGGCATATGCTTTGGTGCCACAAGTGCAGCGCAGAAAATTGGATGATAAGGCTATGAAATGTATTTTTGTTGGTTATAGTGCTGAAAGCAAAGGTTACAGGTTGTATCATCCGCAAACAAAACGTATTCTGGTTTCACGGGATGTAGTGTTTGTGGAAGATTCTGTTCAGCCCTTGCTATCATATACTAGAGACAATAATGTAAGCTCACAGGACATTTATGACACTTTGTTGCCTCTTTTCAGTGGTGGAAATATGAATGTAAGTTCCAATGAGGCACATGTACAGCCTATGGGGGTTTCTAAAAATGTTTTAGATCAGCCTATTACTGATGCAGATGTACATGATGTACTTGATGAGGAAAGGGCTGAAAATGAGCAGGCTAAAGGTATGACAAAATGGCTGGTGCACACTTTGCGTGACAGTAAATTGGATGCACCTTTGTCTAGTCGTACTCGTTCAGGCTCTCGCCATGCATCTTATGCATCAGATTCTTATGCTTTGGCTGTGTCTAGTTTACATGATGTTGAGGAGCCTCTATCTTTTGATGAAGCACAGAACTCAGAAAATGGATGGCTGCCATGCAATCAGAATATGATGCACTCATAGAAAATGACACATAGACTTTATGTGATTTGCCTCCTGGCAAAAATGCCATTGGTACGAAGTGGGTTTACAAGTTGAAACGCAAGCCGGATGGTGAGATTGATCGCCATAACGCTCGACTTGTTGCAAAGGGTTATGCACAGCAAAAAGGTATTGATTGTGAAGAGACTTTTGCTCCCACTTGTCGTATGACTACTGTGCCTTTTCTATGGGCATTGGCAGCTCATTTTGGTTGGGATGTACATCAATCAAACATTGTTACTGCTTAGGAACAATCTTTGAAGAGTAGGGTAAATTGTTTTCTCCTCTATCTTTAAGGTCCTATACCAATCCCCAGCCTTCCGACTCAAAGTCAGGCTTAAAGCATTGCACTTATGTAGTTCATTGTGCTCTCATAGGGAATCACATACTTGTTCAAATACTTCGATGTGCTTTCGAGCATCTTCGTCTCCATTGAATTTTTGCGTAAGATTTGCAAATTGTACCGCTTTACTCCTTTGTTCTCTTTCAGGCGCGTGACACATATTCTCTGTAATAGATCGACCTATTGTTTGAGCAAATGTTGCCAAATCACCTATGTGAGGAGGTATGGTCGGTGGTGGCACTCCTACCGGAATCACATGTGGGACGAGGATACTAGCCTTGGCCTATATGTAGGTAACGTAGGATATGGAATATACCTTGGTGTAGGCCCACTTGGATAAGGTCTCAAGAATGGCACTCGTGGAGCAAATGTTGTTGGTACAATCGGAGGTGTAGGATCTAGGTGTGCATAAGTAGCTACACGCAAATACAGTCGAGGCCCAGTGGTAGGTACTACACCACTAGCTAGCAATATTGCACTAGCCCTAGAGGCCATAGGTGCATTCTCTGTCAGGTTCATCACTAGAGTAGGCACTGAGGTTTCTGTAAGAGGAAGTTGAGCCAAATTAGAAAAACTAAAGTTGTCGTTCGTGGACTCGGACCGCATTGGGACTCCAAGCGAAACAACATATGAGGGGTCCATGGGACTCATCATAGGAGTCTCCATTTGTGATAGAGTAGGATGTTTGGCCTTGCTTGTATCCAAAAATCTCATGGGGCCAGTTGAGGGTACATCTATGCCTGAATTTTTCCTCTATGAGTGGATGATGCCATGGAGGACATCACAGATCATTCTTTGTTGCTCCTCAATATTAATAGCACTAGATGTGGTTTGTACAATCTCTATCAAACATACATGGTAGGAGCGGTGAGAGTATAGATCCATAAACATGTTAGTGTGGAGGTCATATCCCCAATTTTAAGGAATACCCCTTCTAGACTTGATGTGTTAGAGGTCCTTTGTGAGGTGGAAGCGATGTTGCTCCCTGTGGTTTTGCCTTTCACGGTTGGTACTTTAGAAGGAACTTCCAAGGGATGTAGCTCGGTAGGGCCTACATTAAAGGAGGTAGGCAAAATATCCACATGGAACTCTTAGGGGCTGTGGGATCCACGTGAGTGAACAGAGAATCTACTTTCCCACCCCCTTCATACGCTTCATACGCTTCATTGGCCTCGAATTCGGAGCGAGTAGCTCTACTAAATGTCTCCATAAAACGACTAAACATGCTAGCACTAGGTTGTGGAGCCCCAGTGGCGCATGTCCTCCTTCCTCTGGGTTTTGCATAAGATAACCTTCCATCACGTCTGAGTCAGAGGAAGAGTCACTAGCTGCTAGGTGGGGGTCTTGAGTAGTACTACCTTGGGTTCCCGCTGAGGGCCTAGAGCCTAATGTGGAGGGATAATGGGTGCCCGTGTAAACAGAGGAACTCTCTATATGCTCGTGCTCTATACAACACACGACCAGAGCGTAGGTGCATGTGACCTTGACACCCTAGAAGTGTTGGTAAGTGTCCGTGAAGGCCGCTCACCTAGTTTTTTGGGTGTTTTGCAACCCGATTTTAGTTTCAAATTTTTGTTTTTTTAATCTTTTCATTAGGAAGTGAAAAGATTATTTATTTGGAGGGCTTATTTATTTGGCAGTTTAAGGGAAGGCTTAAAGCTTAAAGCCGAGTTTGACCAAGCCTAAAAGAGAGGGCAAAAAGGCCTATGCTGAGATTTTTAAAAAAGCCATTTCCATATTTTGAATTTGAAAATAGTCTATTAGTAACTCAAAGAGAGGTGCGTAAATGAATTTAAAATGTCCTTTTTCCACCCCTCTTCTCTCTCTAACATATAAAACACTCTCTCTCACTTAGAGCTCATTAAAGGAGCCACTTTTTAGCCCCCCCCGCCAGAAAAGCAGATTTTTCACATTCTCTCACTGCATCCTCTCTCTAAAATTTGAGCCAACTCTCTCTCTTTTTTTCCCCCCTTTTCTCTCATGTCACTTCCTCTTCCAATCATTAAGGAACATTCTTGGCTGCCTCTTTCTGAAAAAGTGCAGATCCTCCAGGGTTGTCGTTCTATCCTCCCCACTCTCTCTTCCTTTATTGTCATTCTATCCCCCACTCCCCCCCCCCCCCCCCCCCCCCCCCCCTCTCTCTCTCTCTCTCTCTCTCTCTCTCTCTCTCTCTCTCTCCCTCATGCTTCTCCCACTCCAACTCTAGCTGAGTGCAATGGAAAGCTCCATTACCTCTGTGTGCAACAACATTTCTCTCTCTACAATCATGATCACAATTCGAATTCAAAGGAGATTGAGTTGCACTCCCTCTCTTTCTTCCCTCCACAACATAATCCTTTTCTCCTATCTCTGAGAACTCTCCACTTCTTTCCTCCATAGCCACCTTCACTTGCTTGTAGCAGCCACCATTACACATTCTCACTAATTTGCTTGATTAACTAACACAAATGTCATTCAATCCCCTACCACTGCAAGACATTACTAACAAGTCAAAACAATATCGATTTAAACATTGTTTTAGAGCAGGAGTATGCTACTGTGCGACTTGGCACATCTAATCCCAATGCTAGAGACCAGCTACGGAACCATGGATGCAAGACAATCAACTTATGGGTTGATGGCCATACCTACCTTGGCGATCCAATGACCAATGCATCACCGCCTTTCCGTAATGTCACTGAGCTACTGCATTTTATTGGAGATGGGAGAGACGGGTTGTTTGGCTACTGCTGGAGATTACATTCAGTTTTTGTCAATGAAAGGGAAGCAAGAAAACATGTAGAAGTACGTGAAAGACATTCAACAAGTCAGAGAGGAAGCCAATGAGAAGATGAAGCAGCTAAATGACGAGATGTCAAAGCTTATTAAAAAGACAGAGCATAAAAAAATGAAGCAAGAGTGTTGTCTAGACAGTTAAGTTCAACTACAACACACTGCATGTAATATGCGTCGGCAAATCGATCATCTCACACACATTCCATTGGGCTATCATATTCGCAAGTCCAAGAGACATGCAATGTCTATGTTATCTTCAAGCGGTGGAGCTCGAAAGAAACGTATCCGTCAAATTCGGTAGGAATTTGATACATTTTTGTAGGTTGCTGTAATATTATTTCAATATGCAAGAACTTGGCTCGGACGATGATGGGAATCGATTTCGATGCTGAAACAACTGGACATACTCTGCTGTAGCATATCATCAAACGAAAGGAGTTGGTGGAGCTATTGGATGATCCATCCAATGCTAGCATTGCTAAAGTTTTGCGCCAGAAATTTCAGTGAGCTAAAGAGCATTGTTTCACCTCAAGAGATGATGGAGGTGTGTGAAAATGCAGGAATAAGTTTCAAGGCCTACGAAGCTTTGTATAGACTTGTCACACTAGGTCACAGAGCAAAAGGTTTGTTTAGGTTGCTGCCAACGCCTTACAATGTTAGCATCACTAAAAGGTGCGCCAATAATGATGTTGCAAGCTTGTTGGGTGGATTTCAATATGTGGAGGATGCCCTGCCATTAGAAGAGAACAAATCCTTTCGTTACAAACGAGTTCAATAATGTCTATGTTGACTTGTTAAAGCTCCAAGAGTCAATGATTAGATTTTATGGGTTGACATAGGAAGAGTGTGATGGCAAAGTTATATTTGTGATGAAGCTTGATGAGTGTCAGATTGTCAAAGGTCAACGACTCGAAAGGGTAAGTGTTATGCTTATGAAGAGAGTCTTGGTGGGCATCAATGTTGAGCTAAATGCCAGCGAGAAGGGAAACACCTATTTAGGTGTTTAGTTTAAGAAGAATATTTGGTGGCTGGCAGCTTTTCATCTCCCATATGAGACACATGAGTCCCTCAAATGGTATTTTAATCACACCTCAATCGTTGACGTCATTCTGCAACAACAAGAAGGACAACGATTGTAGGTTTTAGGTCTGGGTACGTTCCAAGTGGAGTGGCATTTTGCAGGAGACTTGAAAACTCTCAAGTGTATGTTAGGATGCAAGCAAGGTGCGATGATCCTCTTTCCATGCATTTATTGCTGCCACGGTAAAGTCTCATTAGGAACTCAGGGCAAGGGTAAGGGTAAGGGTGAAAAAGCTGCAGTTAACTCTGCGAAAGGTAAGGGTGGAAAAGCTGCAATCAATTTTGTGAAAGATGTGACCACTACACAAACAGTGGGTAAAGCACTACAACAATGGTGTCAAGGTATCCTCAACTCTAACCAGAGTGTACCCCCTAATCGAGACGTGGATGATCCAAATTGGGATCCTATTCTACCGATTCCTCTGATAAATGTGCATGTGTGCACTCTTCATGCTTGTGTACGAATTCTTGCCAAGTTGCTTATGCTCCATATTAATTATGCTTGGAATATGGATCCTACAGAAAGAAGGGAAGAGTGTATCAGAGAACTTGAATCTATTCTATCAAGCATTGGCCTACATGGGGGTGCAGTAGAGTTATCAAAGGACAGGAAGGCATCTGGAAGTACACAAGATCGTCCTAGTAAAATATGTATGGGTGGTAGTAAAGCTAGGCATATGCTTTCAGACTATTCTGACTCCCAAAGTCCCAATGAGTTTTAATTGTGGAAAAAGGTGTGTGACATTACCACCTACAGAGGTAACGAAGCAACCCTATGAATTAAGCATGCTTGTTTGTGGTAGTCTGTACATGACATTTTCATTTGCTTGAAAAGGCAAATCTAACTTCTGCTGAGATATCCACTTTTAAGTTTGTAATCAATAGTTTCACAACACAAATGGTGGATGCTTGGGGGGAGACACACATAACACATTACATGGTGGGTTGAACACTTTGTCTTTGCAGTAAAAAAACATCAGTGTTTGAACTAAAGTTTTATATTTTGCTAGCACATTCTTTTTTCTCATAGCTCATTTTTTATCTACATATTTGGTTCATTGGGCATCTGGAGTAGCCAAGGAATGGAGCGCTCACACTATCAAGCAACAACTGTGTATTTTAAAAATACAAGGCATGGAGGTGGAAGGAAAAAGAGCAATGCCCTACACGAAATGTTTTATTGGTTCTATAGAGCTGGAAGAAGACTAGAATGCAAAGAAGCTTGAAATGCAAAATAGAGAAAGTGGTTAGCGTGAGGTGATCGCAATCATATCTTCTAGTGCAAAAGATCGATTCCAAGACGGTGGTTGGCGACAAGGCGATGAAATGACAGACGTTGGGTGGAAAACCAATAAATTTATGACACTAACCATTCCCATATTAAGCATACATTGTAATGCCACGTGGTTTGTTTATGCCCCAATCAGTGGTTCCATGTAACAAAAAAGTTCAACAATTTTAGAGTTTTCTTTGATTTTTAATGGTATTATTGAGTTTTTAAGTTTTTTTCAATAAAATTAGTACTTTATAAGTCAAAACTCACAACTTGAAGTTCATTTCTTGTTTGCGCATTCTAGAAGATCCATTCGAGCATAAACACACACGCACTCACATCGTGCACCACATGGACGATTCACATGAGCAGACTAGCACTACCCACAACAATACCACCACATCCCCTCACACCGCAGAAAATCCACAGCCCAAACCCCATGCAGAATCTACGGCTTTAAATCCACATCCGCAACACAAGTGGATAAACCGGCACTGTAGCCCGCTCCAAACACCCAAGAGCCTCCCCAACCATCAAATCCAGATGATTTAAGCAACATGCGACACATATTTGGAGGTCTCGGTGATATAACCCATGCCAATCGCACACCTCTGCCAGATCCCCCACCGATTTCAACTCTTTTCACATAGAAGCACAAGAAACTAGAGAAATAGAAGAAGAATATCGAGCTCCGCTTGAAAATCCACCGCAATCGCCTCCTGCCACAACCACTACTGCTCAGGCCACCCCAACTACTACGCCGCAAAATTTTCCACCACGAATCAAAGAAAGAGTAATCAAGGTTATACTAGGCGACCCGGTTTCTAAAGTAAAAGAGGCGAAGAGTAGGAAAAGGCAAAGGGAGAAGGAAAAGAAAGTGGCAGCTGAGAAGGAAGTGCTTAGAGTACAAGAAGAGCAAAGAAGACAGAGAGACCAAGAGGAAAGGCAGAGAGCTGAGGCCGAGAGAGCTCATTTGGTCAACTTACAAGCACGAGCAGAGGCAGAGAGAAAGGCGGCACAAGATAGAGCTCAAGCCACCCAACAAGCAAAGGCTGGGAGCTCAAGGCCTTCGAAAATCCCTCAGAGAGCCAAGCAATGTGCAAAAAGAAAAAGGGACAAGGTGACACCTGAAGAGCAACAAACCCAAGAGGAGAGGAGGAAAAAATATAAAGATGATCCTCCTCAATGGGCCAGGCAGGCGGCTCCTCCACCACCATCAACAACACAAAACAAGCGGAGATGGAAGCTAGACATGGTGGCTCTGCGTGAGATCAGAAAATATGGACGCGATTTCTGGGCGAGCTGTTTCTGGCGAGCGCTTTTTAAGAATCGGGCAAGCGGATTCTCAAAAGAAGGGACAATCTACCCATCTCTCTCTCTCTCTCTCTCTCTCTCTCTCTCTCTCTCTCTCTCTCTCTCTCCAACTAAAATTTGATTGTCATTTCACGACCAACTTACATTCAAACAAAAAACACCGGTGAATCATTCAATACACTATTAATAAGAGAAATAGCAGTTCCTTACACACAATTAGGGTCTATTTCATCTAGCAAACCCCAAATCTATGAGTTCCATTGCATCCAAAGTAAATACATATGGGGGGTGATACATCATGGCCATATCCTCTGGGAGGAAACAAAGGTCGTGCCAACGGGGGCAGTGCACCAAATGGTGGGGGAACTGCTCCAAATGGCAAAGGGTGTGAACTATATGTGGGGGGGGGGGCTGCAGGTAGTGAAAGAGGCAATGGATCAACCCCGGGTGGGGCCTCAGATGTGGAGGCAATGAATGCACTGGGAGACGGTCCAGTTGCACGCTGTGCCAAAAATGGGGCTGTGAAAGTGGGATATGGTGCTGCTACTGCCCCGCCCTGACTACTGAGTGGTGTCGGGAACGGTGGGTCAAGCGGATGAAGCTACTCGGACACTTGCTATGGTTGCTCAGTTACCTGAGCTCTGACACTCCTATGAAACATCAATGTCGAGCCTAAATCGGAAGGTAGGCACTGAGCTGGCTCCAAACAAGCACTGAAAACTGCCCAATCCTTGTCACAACTGATGCAATGTCTACGTAGTAGTAAACATTGTGCTACCAATGTCCCAACTCCTGCAAAACAATCCAACACAGCATCTCCCATGTCGGTGAAGGTACCTAGTAGCCATCTACACAAAAAAAGTTACCTTAAGATTTATTATACCTATAATTTTATAGAAACAATAAAAACAGCTAACAAAAAAATTCTACCACCTGGCAAATGCTGGACTCCTCTCAATACCTCTACGAAAAGGCCGGCCCATACGATCAAGCGTCCACTGTGTGGAATCTGATCCTGGTAGCTTCTCCCACAACATGTCGTCATCTGCAGAGAAGCCACATACATTTGCTGCAATCTCTCCATCCGCTCGATCGTACCTCGGAAGCCGACACCCACCAGTTCTTGGGGGTGAAAAAATGGCTAGCAACAAAGTACCAACCTGCGGGGAGCAAGTAAAACATTGTTTTTTGACCCACGAACATCGAAGTTACTATTCATTATCAAAACAAAAAAACAACATACCCCCTCTAAATAGTCCTGAACAGTCGTACAACTAGCCTCCAGTAGCCGTAAGTACAATATCCTCAGCAGCTAGAAACCAGCTCCCTCTGCCTTCAAAGTGACGATGGAAAGATGTTCTGCACGACATGTCACCACAATCATGCCATCCACCAAAAGAAACTCGGATGCCAGAAGGAATGCAGCATCCACAAGGTCACCATCCCATTGGTTCCATATAGGAATCCCACCCGTGCTAGTTGCATGTGGCCTAGTGTGTAAGGGAAAGGCCATGTACACCAAACGTACGCCACCCAATCTCAAGCTGGGGTTCATCTGCCCTGTTCCTGATAGAGAGCCCAAGAATCTACGTAGTGACTGCATAGAACTGCATGCAGTTTTTGTTAGCACTATAAGTGTGCACATAACTATGATTGTAAATAAGCGTGGCTTACCTATCATTGCACAACACATCTGGAATAGCTTTTGCCAACTCTTTGGCACTAGCATGCACTGCAAGGTGGCATGGCTCTACATGCATATCTGTATATAGAAACATAAGATCAAATATATCTTTCAAGCAATGCTAAAGAGAACAACACAACATTAAGCATTTTCACGTACCTCGATGGTTATCTCCCACAACTCTAGCCATGTCTGATAAGTCCTCTGCAGCCCTACCATGTGATGGTGAACATGGAGGGGACTCCTGGATGCCCCCCACTAGTCTGGGAGTGAAGGATAGTGTCGGTACACTGTGACTCATAGCACCAAGGCTATGAGCACTATCGCTGACTTCTACAGAATACTCCACAACCACATGCTCGCTCTCACTGTCGCTCGAAACTACAGCCCTCTTCTTTCTCTTCCCACGTTGCTTGTCAGCTTGTTGTGCTTGCGAGTCTTTCCTTGAGGTCTGTTTCTTCCTCTCTGGTTTCTTTGATGTGTTTGGAGATAGAGCATCCTCTATCACAACCGCTTTCTTCTGTGACGCACGATGCTCCGCTATTAATTAAAAGAAGAAGAGTTATTGAGCCCATATTCTATTGCTTCATGGCAAAGGTAAAAACTACATAGAGGCATACCTATGTATAGCTCTTCCTCTTCGAGTGGGTACTCCTTGTCCGGGTAGTACAGCCACCAAGGACACTTGAGCCATGCTCCCTTTGTCCGCAAGTCATCTATCCACTCGTCAGGATATAAGCCCGTCTCCTCTCTCTCCGACCTGCACCATGCATCACTGGGGTGCTCGGGAATGGGAAAGACAAGAGCATCTCTCCACCATCTACAAGACAGACCACAAAGTTTTCATTTGCATAGAACAAGATTAGTGTATCCTACTACATTCTTAATTTTTCAATTAAAGATGTCGAACCTGTACAACAAGCGTCGTGCCGTACAAGCAAAATGGGGTTGCTCTTCGGGTTCATGTGTGGATTTGATTCGAGCACTCCACTTCTTGAAGACCTTCTTAAAGTGCTTGCGTCTGTATGTCAATAATGTGTGGGCAAGAGTGCAACCATGCCTACCTTCAGCCTTCTCATGTTGGATAGCAACATCATGATTCTCGGCCTCCATTTTCTCGGCCATCTCAAGCACTCTCCTGCAGCAGCAAATAATAAGTCACAAGTTACATAACAAACTGCTAGCTGGTGCAAATGTTTGAGAAATCTAACCTTTCCAACTGCCACCAGTACACGTGATATCGAAGCCACTGGATCCAGGCCTTCTCCGTCAAACCGATGCCCTTCTTCTTCAAGGATGCATCACCGGCTTGGAGCAAATCAAGCAATCGGCACTTCCTATCAAAGGAAACGCGAGACTTATTTTTTATTGTTACATAATAAAAAAAGAAATATATCCAATGATTTAAACGACTATTACTTACTCTGTTGGGCTAATGCATGCGCGCGCTACCTCTGCCACTCTCGAGGGTGTCATTTTCGTGGTCTTCTCGCCCCAACCAGTAAATGAAATACATTTTTGGAAAAAATCGCTGCCATTTTTTGGATTTGCAATGGTGGCTATCTCTAGCCCTTTGCGCGTAAAGTATTGCTCCGTTTGAGAAAGCGCTAGATTGATGCTTTTCTCGTAAGCGTCAGGTGCCAACTCGTAGTCAAAACTCCCTTTTGATGTCAGCCCTTCCATTTTACTACTAAACATATGATCGAACTCTTCCTATTATTTTCAAAAAACTCAATCAAAATACAAATAATAAAATTTCGTAATCAAAACATATTCTGATATACAATTGGTTTGAAGTATACCTTCCAAAGTAGTTGGGCAAGGACAGCCATTGGCAATTTTAGCCACTTAGACTTATTTGGACCTCTAAAATTCAAAGCCCTTTCGGCTGCCAAACGCACTCTTTCGGGGAATTTTTGCAGAAGTGATGTAAGGTCCGCCAACCCTAGCTTTCTCATCATGAAAATATCATGAGCAGTCGTATGAGGCATTGAAACCCTCGTGGCCCTGTTTAACAATCGATTGTAATTTATATAGTTTAGAAATAAAATGCATTTACATTAGCAAAAAAACAAAGGGCTCACCTATTGATCATACCCAAAACCAATAGAAACTCCGCTGCCTCATGTGGCTCAAAGTCAACTAGAACGCACTCCACCTTTGGCGCTTTCTCAATTGGAATGTCATTCTCGTTCATCCACCGCATCCATGCCTCCAATCGGTGATTACCATCCCAAACCACAAAGTACCTCTCGACCATGTGACTAAGCTCCGGGATTTGGCGAAGCTCTTCATCCAAATCATATGACATTGCAAGATCCCTCGCAGCGTGACCACGACGAGTAAATTGTTTGTGATCCTCCCCAGGAATTCGTTCACTAACAATAAATCTTGCCATCATTGGTTGGTAGCTTTTGTTTGCAATAGAGATTTGCAAATCGGTCACATGGTCATCATGCGTGCGGATGGCGGGGTTTTGAGAGAAGTCGACAAAGAGGCAATCGTGGAAGTTTCTCATCGTATGGTACTCTGTGAGAATCCACCCAACCCAAAGAAATGTGTTTGTCGACAACATTTCCAAACACTTCGTCTTTGACATTCTCAATAGCGGTACCTGTTTCCACAAGATGACTAGGTCCAACACTTGATTGTGATGTTCCAGCCACTCCAGTTACAATGGATACAATACGATCCAAAGAACTGAATGCCTGAGATTGTTGGGTATCCTGTGTGCCTAACGGAGGTACTTCTTGTGAGGTAGTAACATCCACCTCATCAATTGCACCAATATTTTTTGTTTGGTTTCTTGTTCTCATGCTTGCAAGAAAGAAGAATAATTTATAAGAAATAGATATAGGATGATTTATAAGAATTTGTAGGTTGGAAGTTTGAGATGTGAACTTGAGAGAGAGAGAGAGACAGAGAGCTCTATGTAGCACAAGAGAATAGAGAAGAAGAAAAATGAAGAAGAGAAGGTCACTTTATAAAGCTTTTAATTTTTTATTAATTTTAATTTTAAATTATTTTTTTTAATGACTGTGTGTGTGAGAGAAAGGAATGTGTGTCTGTGTGTGTGTTTTGCCATGTTCGCGCGTGTGTGCGTGTGTATGTGCAGCGTGTGTGTGTATGTGTATGTGCAGCGTGTGTGCGTGTGTGTGTGTGTGCGCGTGCACGTGCACGTGCGTGTGTACGTGTGTGTGTGTGTGTGTGTGTGTGTGGGCACACGCTGCACGCAGGTGCACGTGTGTGTGCGCCACACACACACATGCTGCACTAAGGCGCGTGTGTGTGGTGCACACACGCACGCCAGCCTGTGTGTGTGTGTGCGTTTAAGTTTGTGTGTGTGTTCACACACACACACACACGCTTTTTGTGTGTGTGTGTGTGTGTGTGGACACACACACGTGGCCGTCCACGTGGACACGCAACGCAGTTGACCGTTGCATGTCCACGTGGTCTGGCCACGTGTACTGTAGATTGGCGACGGTACACGTGGCCCGCCACGTGGTCACGCGCACTGCCACGGAGGCAGTAATGTGGCCACGTGGACAGCCACGTGTACTGTCGCTGGGCGGCAATACACGTGGCTGTCCACGTGGCCACGTTACTGCCTCCATGGCAGGGCGCGTGACCACGTGACGGACCACGTGTACCGTCGGTTGGCGACGGTACACGTGGCCAGACCACATGGACACGCAATAGCCACCTACGTTGCGTGTCCACGTGGACGCGCATAGGCCCGCGGGCGCCTTTGCCTCTGGCCACGCTTGGCCAGAGGCAGAGGCGCCCATGGGCGCCCACGCGCCCATGGTCAACGCGCTGGCCATGGGCAAGTATGCATGCCATCCCGCTCCGCTCCTCCCCCTCCCCCCTCATCCCGCCCCCGCCTCTACTCCTGCGCCCACGGCCCCCCCCCCCCCCCCCCCACCCAACCTGCGGCCTCCGCCCGCCCCCGCCTCGCTCCTGCGCCCACGGCCCCCCCCCAAACCCAACCTGCGGCCTCCGCCTGCCCCCGCCTCATCCCGCCCCCTCAAGTTTTCCAACCAGTAGATGGATTTCATAAATAAAGTTGCCTAACCTTGTCTAGCATACTTAATTAAAATTGGGCTCAAAATTGGGGACGCCTACTACAGAGAATCATTTTCTCAAATTTCATAGAGATAAAACAAAGCTTACACTGCGTACTCAATCAAGAGGACATTCACATTGGCAACAGTTAACATGACTTCAACAAACTTTTTTTGGTGGGTTGTAACTCTACCGATTTTGGTAGAATTACGAACCCTTCTCTTCTACGCCTGCCTCTTTCTAGGTGAATGCAACAACAAAAGGACCATCTTGCGTTAGTGCCTTGCTTTTGTCCACGCAAAACGCTCCAGCCCGTGATCACACACACATACACAAACAAATATTTTGTATTTTTTAAAAATTTTCATATTTTTAACATTAATTTTTTAATTTAATAAAATAATATTAATTTTAAATTTATAACGGCTACTTATTAGACGTGAGTATATAATCAATTTTCTTTAGCTTATACAATGTGATCTTGTGCTTAATTATTTGCTTAGCATATTATTATGGCTTGCTCTTTATATTTCTTGGGTAAAGAGTTTTCTTATACTTTTTACAATGGTAAATTCATAATATCTGAATCATTTCTTTTAGAATTAATTTCTCCAATGCAATTTACAACTTTAGATGCTGTTATCGAAGTAGGTGATATTGAAATGAATTTGCCTCTTGAGAGGACTCTCAACAATTTGGGTGAATTCATCTATGTATTGGATGAGCAGCTTTCACGTAAATACAAAGTCAACGTATCTCATCAAACACAGTATGCCGGCTCACCTAGCATGATTCCTATTTCCATTGTGGATAGTCCGTCAAAGATGCAATTCGGTCCGAAGAAGTTAATAGATCTATGTACCCCCCCTCGAGTTTTTCCCTTAAACAGCTTCAAAAGGAGTACAAGACAAAAGCTCTCACAGGCCGAGAAGAAGGGCACATTGACAAAGCTGTTAATGCAAATCAAAGTAGTGGAACAAGTTACAGAGATTCCAAGGTCTTACAATGGCGATCTCGTTCTAGAATTTCCACCAAGGATATCAATGAGCAACTCATTTCTGCAGGTGAAGTCATTTCGGACAGTTCCCTTGTGCAGACTGTTCTTGATGCCTTACCAGATTCCTACCAGACTTTTGCTAGTACTTGGAGACTGATGACCCAAGGAAATCCTGAAGTTGTCAAGTTTGATGCATTTTGCACATTGCTGTTGCAAGAGTCACTTTCTCGAAAAAACAGGACTAGGCAGCGTGCAGTTGAACAGGCTTTTATTGCTTCTCAAAGAAAGGGTGGTAACAGTAATGCAGCCACTTCTTATGGTTCTGCTGCGAGTGGCAAAAATTCTGTTCCTAATGCTTCTGGTGGCAGCACTTCGTCTGGAAATTCTGGTGATAAGGGCAAAAAGAAGATGCGTTGCCATTATTGTAAAGCCAATGATCACTTGATCAAGTCGTGTCCAAAGTTGAAGGCCAAAGAGGCTAAGAAGAAAGAGGGTGGTTCCACTGCAAATGCTGGTTCCACTACAAATGCAGCCATTGTTGAGTCTTCTGTGAAAGGAGATTGTGATGCTGATGTTGATGCAGAATGGGCTTTTAGCGCAGAGTGCACTTACAATCCTGCTGTCCATGATGCATGCTTGTCAGTTGTTGCAGATTCACATGTGTGGTATTTCGACAGTGGTGCTACAAAGCACATTACCTCACATCGTGAATTGTTTACCTCTCTCGAGTCTGTCCCTCATGGGAATTCAGTCACTTGTGCCAACAACGCCTCTTATCCAGTTCAAGGAGTTGGAAAGATTGTGCTCACTGCTGCTAATGGCAGTTCCTTCACACTTGTTGATGCACTTATGTACCTGGGATCAAGAAGAATCTCTTGTCTGTATCCGCACTTGCTAGACTTGGCCTTGTACTCAAATTTGTGGATGACAGATGTACAGTTCATGATCTCAGTTTTGGTGATGAAATTGTTGCATCTGGGCTTTTGTGCCGTGGGCTGTATAAGCTCACTTTGTATGACAAGTGTGGACAAAATTTTGCAAATGCTGTGGCAGATTCAAGGGCTATTTCATATGCAAAACTTTGGCATGCACGTTTTGGTCATCTGAATTTTGCCAGTTTGCTGCGTTTGCAGAAATCTGATATGGTTGCTTCTTTGCCGCCTCTTGAAGCACCTATCAAACATGTTTGTGAAGGCTGTATTCTGGGTAAAATGCAGCGTTCTAAGTTTCCAAAGGATGGTTCCAGTTAGGGCCACATGCAGGTTGCAGCTTGTGCATAGTGATGTTTGTGGGCCCATGCAAACTCCGTCCTTGGGCAATTACCTGTACTTCATGACTTTCATTGATGATTACTCCAGGCATGCGTGGGTATTTCCGCTTAAAGCGAAGTCCGAAGTTTTTATGTGCTTCAAACAATTTTTGGCTATGGCTGAAAATGTCTCAAAATGTACTATGGGCACCCTCCGTTCCGATCGAGGGGGGGAGTATATGTCTCATGGATTTAATGCATTTCTGGCTAGTCGTGGGATAAAACACCAATGTACAGTGCCTTATACACCTCAACAAAATGGTGTTGCTGAGAGGAAAAACAGGTCACTAACGGAAATGGCACGATGTATGGTCAAAAGTCAAGCTTTGCCGCATTCTTTTTGGCTTGAGGCCATCATGTGTGCCACTTATGTACTTAACAGGTGTCCTACGAAAGCTTTGCAGTCTATTACTCCACATGAAGCATGGCATGATAGAAAACCTTCTATTGAGCACATGCATGTTTTTGGCTGTTTGGCATATGCTTTGGTGCCACAAGTGCAGCGCAGAAAATTGGATGATAAGGCTGTCAAATGTATTTTTGTTGGTTATAGTGCTGAAAGCAAAGGTTACAGGTTGTATCATCCGCAAACAAAACGTATTCTGGTTTCACGGGATGTAGTGTTTGTGGAAGACTCTGTTCAGCCCTTGCTGTCATGTACTAGAGACAGTAATGTAAGCTCACAGGACATTTATGACACTTTGTTGCCTCTTTTCAGTGGTGGAAATACGAATGTAAGTTCCAATGAGGCAAATGTACAGCCTATGGGGGTTTCTGAAAATGTTTTAGAACAGCCTATTAATGATGCAGATGTACTTGATGTACTTGATGAGGAAAGGGCTGAAAATGAGCAGGCTAGAGGTATGCCAAAATGGCTGGTGCACACTTTGCGTGACAGTAAATTGGATGCACCTTTATCTAGTCGTACTCGTTCAGGCTCTCGCCATGCATCTTATGCATCAGATTGTTATGCTTTGGCTGTGTCTAGTTTACATGATGTTGAGGAGCCTCTGTCTTTTGATGAAGAACAGAATTCAGAAAATTGGATTGCTGCCATGAAATCAGAATATGATGCACTTATAGAGAATGACACATGGACTTTATGTGATTTGCCTCCTGGCAAAAAGGCCATTGGTACGAAGTGGGTTTACAAGTTTAAACGCAAGCCAGATGGTGAGATCGATCGCCATAAGGCTCGACTTGTTGCAAAGGGTTATGCACAACAAAAAGGCATAGATTATGAAGAGACTTTTTCTCCCACTTGTCGTATGACTACTGTGCGTTTTCTATGTGCATTGGCAGCTCATTTTGGTTGGGATGTACATCAATCAGACATTGTTACTGCTTTCTTGAATGGTGACATATTTGAGGAAGTTTATGTAACGCAGCCTCGTGGTTTTGTCATAAAAGGACAAGAGGACAAAGTGTGCAAATGTAAGAAGGCTTTGTATGGGTTGAAGCAATCTCCTCGTGCTTGGTATGAGAAAGCTGACACTCATTTGGTTAAACGAGGCTTTCGTAACAGTCCAACAGAAAGTACATTGTATGTAAAGCGTGAGGATGATGTATTTCTCATTGTGGTTCTTTATGTTGATGATTTGCTGATCACTGGACCAAATGAGAGACATAATGTTGAATTTAAGGCTGATTTGAATGCTACTTTCAAGATGAAAGATTTGGGGCTGTTGCATCATTACTTGGGTATACAGTTTAAGCAGTGTGATGGTGGTATTGCCTTGTGTCAGAAAAGTTACATAGAGACATTGCTATGTAAGTTTGGACTTGAGGATTGCAAACCTATTGCCACTCCCATGGAAACAGGTTTGAAGTTGAGTCTACATGATGCTGGCGATCCTGCTGATGTCACTCTTTACCAAACTGCTGTTGGCTGCCTCATTTATGTATGCAACACGAGGCCAGATATTCAGTTTGCAGTCTCACAGGTCAGCAGATTTATGCATAGCCCAGGGTCTAAGCATTGGCAGGCTGTCAAGAGGATTTTCCGCTACCTTAGTGGCACTTTACATCTTGGCTTGTTTTATCCCAAGGGGGGATCATTGCCGCCAGACTTACATGCTTTTTCGGACTCAGATTGGGCTGGTTGTTTTGACACGCGAGTGTCCACAAGTGGTTTTTGTTTCATGCTTGGCAGTTCATGTATATCATGGTTGAGCAAGAAGCAACCTACTGTGGCCACTTCGAGTTGTGAGGCTGAGTATAGGGCAGTCTTCATAGCTACGGTTGAGTGTGTATGGCTCAGACGCCTTATGGCTGACTTGGGTGTTGGACAGGACACTGCCAACACTATCTACACTGACAGTCAGAGCGCATTGGCAGTTGCGAGGAACCCAGTTTTTCATGCTCGCACAAAGCACATTGAGGTGCATTACCACTATGTCAGGGAGAGGCTCTCAGCAAGAGAGATCAGCTTGGCTTATGTGCCAACACAGGACAACCTTGCAGATCTTTTCACAAAGGCATTGTCTCGTGAGAAGCTTGAAGCTTTCCGCAAAGCTTTGGGCTTACTCCCCTTTGTGGACTGATCCTGTCCTCAGGGCATGGCACTTCCCTTTACTCATGTGCCAGCTCTCGTTCACCGCATCACTCCAGGGGGGATTTGTTACCATATACATGTGGTAGTGATGTGTGTGAACACACTAGGACCGCCGGGGCATTTTTCCCCTCTTTAGGAGGTTTTTTCCCCCGTGCATTGTATATACGCCCATCACTCTAGGGCTATCTATCTTTCCATTGCACACTAAGTAACACACTCTCTATTGTGTGCCTTGAGCTTCCTTCGTCTTCTCCAAGCTGTGTGTGTTTCTCTGCAACCCTAATTCCAACATCGGCCTGCTCATCTATCTCTTCGATAACTTCATTTGATTCCTCCACAATGGTCACATGACGTCTTAGGTTTACCTTTTCCTTTGATTTTCCCTTGTCCATGCCTCAAGCACAAGTAATGCCAGAACCATGTCCTATGAAATAAAATTTGGGTGCCTATGCACCCCATGCCCAAATCCATGAGATCATCCTCATCCTCTATCCTGTAGTCCCGTTCGTTGAGGCTTTTAATAAACCTCAACAAGCGAAAACAAAAGTTTTTGTCAGCCGCATAGAGATGCTTCAAGAAATCCACTGGCAACCACGCCGTGTCGGATCCCTCAAAGATTATGGCATATTCCTCCATGTGCTGCATTATATAGTCAAGAAAGCTTCTCAATGCCTCTGTATGATGGTTGGCAGTGGCCTACATGTCAATTGTCCTCTCGAACACATTGAGTAGTTCATGTGCTCGATCTGCAAGTCCTACCTTTTCTAATTGTGTGAGAAGTGCATCAGTAGACGTTGCCATGGGTTCATTCGCGAAGAAGATGCGAAGAGAACTTAGAGCTAGAGTTTTGTGAATGTGAGAAATGAAGTTTAAAAACTAGAAAGTCACTTATATACCCAAAGTAACTTTTTAAAAAACACTTAAATAAATGTCAAAATAACTTAAAACTTTAACTTTAAACAAAATCACGCGACAAAGCATTGAAAGACACCAACATTGAAAACATTTGTGCTCTACATCAAATAAATTGCACGTTTCAATTGAAAACTTGAACAAGTTGAGAATACATAAGTATGCGTAGAAACGAGATTCAAAACACCGTATGTTTTAATGTGGACAAAATCACTGTCAGTTACAAGCTTTTACAAAAATACATCACGAAAACGGAACGTTCTCACACAGAAAGCTCTTCTCTTTTTTGGAACGAACAATCTTTTCATTGTACAAAGAGATATTGCTTGGGCAAGGTTTATCTGAGATTAAGATACTCGCAAAGGTGACTGAGATGCCAGTCATTGTTCACTGTAATGTGGTGCACTGCATCGTCGTGGAGATGTATTTGTAGGTCAACTGATTCTCTAGCAGCAACCTCAGAGTGTAGTGCCTCCAATTCTCCCATCGTCAACTTCCATCTTCTATAGGGAAAGACCATCGACAAGCTTTGCTTCGCAATATGGTATCTGAACACCACCTTGTCAGCAACTACAGAGCACTTGATTCTATCTCCCTGGTGGTTGACCACCTTAGTTTCCCATCTAGTTGCAAGAAACCCGTTGATCGCACTTCCCCCTTTGCAAGTCCACATTGTTGGAGTCCGGTGAACACTTTGAAGTCGAAATATAAACACAAAGACATGAAGAGACATAAACCATGTTACCGTGGCTTTATGGGGAACCATATGTGGACTTCATTGCTGCTTGCACATCCACCTCGATTCTCGTTTTGGTTGCTACGATCAAGGCACTGTCTGGCTTAGGCCATTCCAAACTCTCCAAGGTTGGCGAGTGAACCAGAGATAGATTACCATGTCCATTTCACCTAGGTGTGACATAAGTATGATTATAAAAAAAGATGTCACGTGAGGCAAGCTCAGAGGACTGAAAACCAGCATAGAGCAACTTGCCAAGCTTAGTGTGGATGGCCTCAAAAGTTCCTATGAAGGACTCTATTGGCTCCCAATCTACAAAATCGGATGGAAAAATATCTGTAAACATGAACAAACAACAATTGCAAATCTTACGGTCATCCAAAAGCAACACACAAGGAAAAAATACTAAATAGATAACCAGAAAACTTGAAAGAGGAGTAAAAATTACAATTTGCAAGAAACCTTGATGGAGCCGCTGCTGTCTCTAGCTTTAGTTGTGAAGCAACATACAAATGTTGCACCTTCGCAAGCCTCTTGCCGTCTTGTGTTTGCTTGAAGTCCATGATTCTTCCCTTCCAATGGTGTGTTCGAGAAGCCATGTGTCTTCTTGAGACCTTGTGTGCACCTCTTGAGCTGGGCTGCATTGTCACCCACATCATTTGTTTTAACTCCATCGTCGCCCAATATCCATTGTCATCTTGTACATTGTTGCATGAAATGGAGTCAATGACACTCCTAGGTCGTCGAGTACCTAATGATGCCATGGGAAATGGTTGCACAACCTGCACACAAACACTTGTGATTAGACATTGCACATCCATGTTCTTAGCTGTATAAAGAGCAAGATTCTTGATGGTACACAAAGGTGAAGGATGCCACTTATTGTTATACTGCTCCACCTTCTTGTTGGCTTAATGTGGAAGATAATGTTGCAAAGCTTGAGAGGGAAGTAGATCCTCTCCAGAGAGCTTAATGGAGAAGGAGCAGGAAACCTGTTGAGGAAAGAAAGAGGGATGATGTAGCTGAAGGATATGCTGTAGACTTTAGTTTTAGCTAGAGGTGTTTAGTGAAGCCCATGGAGAAATGGAGAACTTCAGCTTGAGGAGAATGCAACCCTCAAGAATGCAGTAAGCTTAGGAGGGAAATGAGGTTCAAACTTCTGTTGCAGAGCTTTTGAGAGGGAAAACTGAAAGGAAGGAAAGAGAAACAAGGTGAAGTGAAGAGAAGTGAGAGATGGTACAATAGAGAGAGAGGGAGGGAATGATCATCACGTTTTTGGAGGGACCCGCTTTTAGGAGAGAGGGGGGAGAAACTTGTAGCCAGTAGAGAGAGAAAGGATTGGTTTTTACTCAACTATTTTAAGAAAGGTTTAGTTTTCTGAATTTAAAAGAGATTTTCTCTTTATATTTTATAAGAGAGTACAAGTTTGACCACTTACTTTTAGGCCCTGCCATACCCAACATTTCAGTACACATGGCATCCACCCATTTGCCACTTCCATAATCTCCTTTTTAATCCCATGGAAAATAAAGAGGCCCCCTTAGACCCCATTCCCTTCCTAATGCTTCTGATCAAGCTATGGAATATAGCGTGTGATAGCTCGTCTTGGTTAGAGGGTCGTGAGGCCAGGGCTCATGGCCCTTCTAGAATCTGAATAAAATGTGCAAGACAGAACTAACACATTGCGATTGCAAAACTAGTAGAACTACAATGGAGCTTGATTGAACAACAAAATAGAGCAGAGCTTAACATGACATATCGAAACTTTCCTGCCATTCCCGACAGACTTACACCAAACACACACACAACACACACACACACACACCTTTTCTACCTTTCCTTTGTGCACTGAGTGACTTCAGAAGGCAGCACAAAGTGCTTCTCGAGCTTGGTGCAGGGCAAATTCCCCGAAAATCGTGCAAAAAAAGTGCACGTCTACCGCATGTATCAAAGCTAGGGACTTGCCGAGCACCGTGTGCGAGCCACGGATGGTTGCAAGCATACAACCAAGCTAACCTAGCAAGCTTAAAGAGAGCAAGGGTGTGTTACTCACCGCTCTATGCTCGCCGTCGTGAAGGATTCCTTGCTCCGAAGAAGAGGGACCTATCGTCGCGGTGCTCAATTGCCTCACCGATGTCGATGTTGCCGCAATGCTGAATCGCACACACTCTCCCCCCCTCCCTCCCTCCCTCCCTCCCTCTCTCTCTCTCTCTCTCTCTTAAGCGCGCGCACACACACACACACACACACACACACACACACACACACACACACACACACACTTACTTGTGAGCACATAATGGAGAAGGAGAAGGAGATAAGGCAAGAGCACTCTTCTTTAGCTTGCACCCTTTAGAATAGGGGATTTAGGTTACAATGGCCGTTTTATATGAGTTTGGCCCATTCACACATTGGCGTCCACACTGGCCGATCAAAGTAGAAATATTGTCAAATGAGATATGTGGTGCGCCTCTCATCGACGATCACCCAAGCCCGTATATGATCGACAAGCCCGTCGGCCCCTGACTCGAAACAATGTGATATGGCGTCCGTGGATGTTAACTGAGCTGATGTCCATTTGCAAAGGTCAGAACCAAGCGATGGGGAGCGTTGGGTAGTCACCAAGCTTTCTATTCGCCCGGTGCTGACTCCGCTGAGTCGACGTTTGCTTGAAATGACTTTAACACAAAGGTCAGCACCAAGCGATAGGGAGCGTTGGGCAGTCACCAAGCCGCCTATTTGCATGGTACTGACTCCACTGCATGACCCGTAATCACATCATCACACAAGTCTCTGTCGTCGGTTAACAAACCAACAACCATTGCTTTTCTGTTCATGTGAAGACCTCAGAGATGTGCAATTATTAGCACTAATAAATCAGTGGCAATCCAATAGTAGAGCACAACATGCTCGTTATCTTCCCTTTGCAAGTCTCGAAAAGTGAAAATGTATATTTTTATAATATTAGCACTAATAAATATGCCGCAATCCTGGATAGTGCACGGCGTGCTCATCGTCTTCCCTTTGCAAGCGTGGAAAAGCGCAACATCATTGTCTTCTGTGTGATTTCCTACTTGCTCCACCCCTCCCCTCGGAGCAAGGCTGCAACTAGTTGCCAAGCAATTGGGAACCTCTCATGGGAATGTGAAAAGTCCAGAATTGGTTGGCGACCAGTTGCGAACACAGCCTGAATGTAAACTCTGGCTCTAGGCTAAGCTTGACCAAGTCGCACATAGTAGTGGAATGGTCTTTGGAGCCTATGGATGTGAATGGAGCCGATGACTATTTACCCACTACTATGGGTGCGTATGCGTATGTGCGGTGTGTGTGTGTCGGTTGACCGAGTCACGGTGGTGACTGTAGTATCGCACTACGCTGCTATAAACAAGGCTTTGTGTATGCACATTGCTATTCTGCATCCTCTCTTCGACCTGTGTTGGTGTTCGAGTGCGAGAGAGGAAAACGCAGGCAGACTCCACACAGAGAGAGAGAGAGAGAGAGAGAGAGAGAGAGAGAGAGAGTGCGCACAGATCTTTTGCTAGAGAGAGAGAGAGAGAGAGAGAGAGAGAGAGTGCGCACAGATCTTTTGCTAGACTTTTACCCTCGGAGCTTTCTAGGTTAAGCAGCAACCATGTTTCTGGAGGTGGAAGTGGCAGCACAGGGTAGGCGTGAATGGGTTCCGGCGGAGGCCGTCCCTGGCACGCCACGCCCAACGTGCCCTACATGGATCGAGCAGCCTTCTCCCCGGCAGCCCCTCCCTGAAGGCCCTACTTGGGTGGAGTCCCCATCTCCCCGCCTCAACGTCGCCGAAACATCACGCCCCCTCAACCAATTCCCGCCACCAGAGAAAGCCCGTGCTTGCATCCTTGCGATGGGCCGAGCCACACCTCCCAACAAGATTGTTCAGTCCACTTACACGGATTGGTACTTCAATGTCACCAACTGCAGCCACAAGGGTGAGCTGAAGCAGAAGATGCAGCGTATTTGTAAGTTTCCTCTTTGATTTGATGTGCTATTTGGTGCCTTGTGTATTTGGGTGAGAGCGTGGGTGCATATCTGCACTGGGGTGTGTGCTTGAGCATGGACGTCTTCATTCTATGTATATGTGTGCATATTGATGTGCACGCATGCGTCTGGACTAAACAGATCTGCCTATTTCGGCGACACTTGTCTCCGGTTTCAGTATGGGTGAAGCTGTGTGTGGTGTGTTTGGATGTGTGTGTGCACCCATAGCTGCATGTGTTGAATAGATCTATTGGGCGAGGCTACTTCTTAAAGATTTCAATGTATTTGCATGTGGATGTGAGTGCACTGGGGGAACACAGAGGAGGGGGGGGCGGTGGGGGGGGGGGGGGGGGAAAGGGGGGTTGGATGAGGATGGAGAGCCCTTGCACATTACAGCTATACCAGTGTCAATGAAACCCAGATTGAGTTTTCCTTTTATTTACTGTTGTGTGGCAACGCAGGTGACCGCTCCGGCATTGAGACAAGGTATTCCATCCTCACAGATGAGTTCCTGAAGGAGCACCCTGAATTCTACACGCCAGGTGAACCGAGTCTAGAGCAGAGAAATTCCATCTTTGCAGAAGAGGTCCCAAAGCTTGCACACGAGGCTGCGATCCAGGCCATCAATGAATGGGGCCGCCCTGCATCTGAAATCACTCATCTTGTGGTGGCCACCCTCACAGGCATCGCCATTCCGGGTGCCGATGTGATGCTTACAAAATCCTTAGGCCTCCGGCCCGATGTAAACAGAGTCATGCTTTACATGCTCGGTTGCTATGCGGGGATTACCGCATTGCGTGTAGCCAAGGATCTTGCCGAAAACAACCCATCTGCACGAGTCCTCATATGCTGCAGTGAGCTAGCGGCTCCGACGTTCCGAGCCCCCAATGAGAAATTTCCCTATGATCTAGTTGGTACTGCGCTTTTCGGTGATGGGGCATCTGGAGTGATAGTAGGTGCGCAACCACAGCCCAAGATAGAGAGGCCCTTGTATGAGATTGAGTGGGTCGGGGAAGTTTTGGCGCCGGATTCCGAGAAGATCATAGAGGGAACTTTGAAGCTGGAGGGGCTCCAGTTCTACTTGGACAGAACCCTGCCAAGTTTGGTGTCGAAGCATGTCGGAGCATTTTGCAGAACAGCATTGGACAATGCTCCTGGCAAGCCAGATTTTAACGACATCTTTTGGGCAGTGCATTCAGGCGGGCCGGCAATTTTGACTGCTGTTGAGCAGGCTTTAGAGCTGCAACCAGAGAAGCTTGCAGCAAGCAGGCAAATTCTTAAGAATTATGGTAACATTTCAGCTTCTACAGTGTTGTTTGTGCTCGATGAGCTACGTAAAGCTGATTCGGAGGCGGATAACCAGTCTGATTGTGAGTGGGGCATTGCCGTCGCATTTGGCCCCGGCGTCACCATCGAAGGTGCCCTCCTTCAGCGCTGCCGCAGTAACTGAGTCCTTTATGCTTTCTTCCAGTTCCTTCCTTTCCATGCACATGAACACTTTAAAAGGTTAATCGGCTGAATAAATTGTACTTTGCTATGATGTAATTGAACTTTTGTACTGAATGTGAGACCCATGCTATTCATTGTTTGAGTATTTTGAATGTCAAGTTAAAATTGATATCATGGAGATGGTAAGAAGGTAAGGATATCATGCTTCTAAGGATATTCTTGAGAGAATTCTCTTGAGAAGATTGAAAGCCATCTAAGTCTTGCTTATTAGTTTCTCTCTTAATTCACATCCGGAGAAGCGGTTTTTTAAGGCCCTGCGTTCGAGCAAAGTAGAGGCATACCATGTTCTCTGCCATGGAACCTGAAGAGGCATACGTCTTAAATGCCATGTTCTCTGCCATGGAACCTTGCCTTGCTCTCTGCCCCAAAGGGACTCTCCTCACAAGCTTCTCTTCTGTAAGTGGCCATGCATGGATGTTACTTCTACCATGTTCTCTGCCATGGAACCTTACCTTGCTCTCTGCCCCAAAGGGACTCTCCTCACAAGCTTCTCTTCTGTAAGTGGCCATGCATGGATGTTACCTCTACCATGTTCTCTGCCATGGAACCTTGCCTTGCTCTCTGCCCCAAAGGGACTCTCCTCACAAGCTTCTCTTCTGTAAGTGGCCATGCATGGATGTTACCTCTACTATGGAGTTGGAGAAGGTGTATTCATCTAGCAATTGCTTTTACTGCAAACATAAGTTTCATTGATTTGCTAGTGCAACTTGATTATGGAGCGTTGGCACTTCGGTCTGGTTTATGTGGTTTCCATGGGACGAAACTTGTACAGCAGAAGCATCATCATTGCTTGGCCTTGTCCTCGGCCTCCCTTTTAGGTCCTGACAAGTCTGTGTGGGAGCTTTCTTTCAATTGTATGTTGCCTATGGCTTTAGAAGATTTGGAGTTCAGTTGGGGATCCATAAAAAGGAAGCTTAACCATCATTCTGGTTTGCTTAACTCAAGCCACATAGTTGACCCCATGGGCAGCTTTATATCCACAGATGGAAGGCTATCCCCTTAATTTTCTCCCTAGCATGCAACTACTATCACCTCCAAATCTTTGGACTTTGCATGATTTCCACAATTCCAATTGGCAAACATTAGTAACCACCACATCAAAAAGCATCGCAGCAAACTATCTTTTAGAGTTGTTTTCTATGAGAATAAACATAGATTCCGACTAATGTCCTTACATTGCTTCCTCTTGAAAGAGAGTTTTTGTCTTCGAAAATAAAAGTGTGAAACCTCTTACGAAGAGTACCAATGTTTTTTCAATTGGAGTTTTTTTTTTTTTTTTCAGATATCTTTCCATCAAACTAGAACTTGGATGAACGTGAGACGCAAATTTCTCAATCAACAACATTGTCTTCCTTTCTTCTTAACCACTTACATAAGTGAAAAACAAGATGAACATGTGAATGCGCTCGTAAATCCAATTTATAAGCACGCTCGCCAATCTTCTTAAGAATCTTGAAAGAACCACAAAATTGTAGTGAAAGCTTAGAGTCTATGTTCTTGAACCTTCAAAATAACCAACTCCCTCCGTGAAGGCAACTTGTCGGTGTTTTGCATCGGCAAACTTTTTGTAATAGTCGAGCTCGCATGACATTGCTCTTAGCAATATGTGGCATATCAAAATATCCTTTAAATAAATTTTTAGCTAAATGTGTACGTTCATTGACCAAACTTACGATAGTGGGAAACCGAAGTTGATAACCATACACGAGCATAAATAGACTAAACCATGTGGAAATGTGGAAACGTGCTTTGTATTAGAAAATTGTCTCTTCCTTATACTAGGATGCAGTGCTCGAAAAAAACTTTGTTCCAAAAACTTGACAAACCTACATACGCGAAACAAAATAGGTAAATTGACAAAATTTGAAGGTTTTTACACCAAATTACACTAATTTTTTCGAAATTTTGTAGGTTTTCTCACCTTCAAAAATAAAATTTTGAGGTAAATTTCAAAATTTGTAGGTGGGATTACACTAAACCTAGGTTTTTTTCGAGCACTGCTAGGATGACTTAATTGGGACTACCATAGTACTCAATTTTTTTTTGGCACTCCATGGGTACACATGCTCTTCCCTTGTGAAAAAAAATCCACCTTTCATAGAAAAATTATTCCATCATTGTAATTATTCTTGCGAAAAAGTAGAACCTTGTGTAGAGTTAAAGTTTGCACTATCATCAAAGTGAGAAGGATCCCTCATTACTACATGACTCCACACCTAACTATATGATGGATTGTGCACACACTTCCCTTTGAGAGAGGCAAAGACTTTACTCTTAATTTTCGTGAAAAAAGAGCATTTATCTGCGATATGCGACTTAAAGCATCGGCTACTACATTGTAGTGACTTGTACGATATTGTAAAGAACACAATCATATTCTTGAAGGATCTTTGTTTAACAAACCTTATGACCCTTCAAATCTATTTGAATTGTAAACCACGTAATGATCTTTTATATTATGCTAAGGCTATCTACATCAAATCTTCTCAGTAAAGTTTTTAATTTTAGATGAAATTTATATTAGGTTAAACACAATCTCAAACTTTGCACCATATAAATAATGTCTACACAATTGCAAAAGACATGTATAATGACATATAACTCTTACTTGTAGGCAATAATTTTTTTGAGGACGATTTTAAATTCTTGCTTTCAAAATCTATATGTCTACTATATGGAAGTAGATTAGCCTTACTACTCGGTCTACCGACATTTTATTAACTGGAATCTTTCCAAATTCGAGATTCCACGTCCCTTTGCCGAGCCACAATGTCCATGTGTTCCCATGCTCCTCGTCACCCTCACTCACAAGGTTCTCCTCCACTGCACCCCCTCTTCGTGCTTTACCTCTGCTTCGGTTGCACTCCAGCCTGCTTAAGGCCTGCGCTATTCTGTGCCAACCAATACCTCGCATGCCATGGTCTTGCTTGACGACGTGCCCTTGCAGCCCTATCCAGCAGCGTCGCCTGCTCGCGTCAATGGCACGTGTGTACGCGCGTGCACACACACACATACTCAAAGCGAGGCCTCTGCACCTCTAAGTCAGCAAAAATCCCACATTTCCCCGTTCCCCTCTTGCTCGTCTCCAGCATAATCGTCCTCTGCCGCTTCTTCTGCATCTCCCACACGAGGTGGAGCTCCACCGTCCTGATAATACGATCCCGAGCAAAAGCACAAAATGAAAATGATGTGTCAGCGCTCGCCGCTCACTAGCTGGGGCCCTTAATGGTGCATGTCCCTTTCCAGTGCCGCCACCTCCTGCAAGTGTCAATGCCACCTGTGACATTTCCCCTGTCTCCTGCACCGCTACCTCTCCCTTCTAGGGTCGCTCGCACCTCCCGAATTGTGCATTTGTTTTTAATTCTTGGCTTTTTACCTTCTAACTCAGAGAAAGCATCTCTAGGAGATTCTAGGTAAAGAAATGCTTTTGGAAAATTTGGCGCACCTACTAGCATTGGTCTCCAGAAATAAGGTTTTGTAGTTCAAGAAGGCTAAGAAGAAATGCATTGATGGATTCTTGTAGAGCTCTACCTTAGACAAGGATAATGTTCAAGGGACTATGGACAAAGTCGGAATCAATAGGGTAGGTTATCAATATCTATTCAAGATCATGAATAAAAACTTGAAGCACTCAAAAGTGAAGGGATCCACGACGTTCAAAAGAGGAGTAGTGGCTAAATCTGGTTTAAGTTTATCAAAGCTAATCTTTTGCTCATCTTGTCAAAGAAATTAATGATCTTGACCCTTCAATTGGTCAGTCATAGGCACAACTATTCTTGCATAGTTCTCAATAAACTTGCAATAATGGCCAGCCTTACCTAAAAGAATTTGAAGATCTTCCAAATTCTTCTTCACCAAAAGCACTAGAGATGCCCACAAAGAAAAAATGGTTTGAATATAACCGTTATCAAGGTAATTAGCAAGTTGACATTCGAATTCTTTAGCTTTGGACAGACGTAGCCTACATGTTGGTTTGCTTATAGGTTTACTATTTGGTTGCAAATGTATAGTATTCTGAAAATTTCTAGCTTTGGAGACAACCTCGGAGGAAAATAATAAGGAAACACATATTTATAATTTTACAAAACTTGATCAAGCTTGTCGCTTTGAAAAATAGAATCAGATTCAAGGCTTTTAGCTTCATGTACAGACAAATGAAACATGCAATGGCACAATTTCTCTATTTCATTTGGTTGTTGCAATAAATACAGCTCGGTCGTATATATGAAAGGAGAAGAGAATACATCACTCTCTCCAAAAATCAAAACATGGTTCTATACAATTTAAACTAAAGGGTAATTCCATTTGGTCTTCGACTTGCCACTAATGGAAGCTACGACTATTTGGACTTGCCAAGTTAATTTCTATCTATTGAGTTTGTCGTAGAAGTGCATTGGAATTTTGCATGTCGATGAAACCATGATCACTTTTCAAATCATAAATTTCTTCGGCTCTCACATCAAGCATAGCCGCATCTGGCTCCAAAGATGGAGGATTTTTAAAATCAAATCTATGTTGACATGATGGAGAATTTGAAGTAGAAAAACACTTCAAAAGACCAAAGGTACTTGCTCCTTTCATAGAGCAATTACACCTTTGTATAACTCTACACGAAGTTACATCATTGAAATCCTTATTGTCTGCAAAAACTCAAAAACATGCAAAGTTTACGAGACAATTCAACCTTTCTTGACCACTTCCTCTACTGACTTCTCACAAGCTTTGCAAAGCTTGTCAAAGGAATTGGCCCTTTGTGTGAACTCCCCTTAGGTAATGGTCTTTGCCACCAAAAAACAAAGGTAGTGGCTATGGAATTCTCTACATGACAATGTGTGAGAACAAAGAGAGAGTTGCATGTGTTGCTAAAGGCCCTAAGGTGTCATAATAATCAATATCTAATTCTCCTAAATGATTTTCTCATGTTAAAGTGATCATTTAATATGGCGAAGTGCTAGGGGAGAAAAAGCTAGAATATTGGTTAAGCTAGCAGACCGGCCACAATAGGGATCCAAAGGAGGGAAAATAGGGATCCAAAGGGAGGGCCATCTGTAAAAGAGCCATGTGCAACAATGGGCTTAAAAATGCTAAGGTTCCAAAATTCAAAGGTTGTGTCCAAAGGTCAAACATGGGGGAAATTGGATGCTTTGTGTGTGTCCCAAAAGTCTTTATCAATCCCTACATAGGAGGGGGCGAGCCTTGCAAGTAGGGGATGAGAGAGAAACACACACACACACACACACACACACACACACACACACACACACACACACACACACACACACACACAAGCTCCCTTTACACAAAGGGAATGAGGGACATATGTCAGCTTCCTAGCCCAGATGCCCACAAGGGGTACCCAATTCCTATTGGATGGCCTTGGAGGTGGACCAATGAGAATTAGGCTAGAGTAAATCTAGTTTAATTAATTTAAAAACACTTAATAAAGGAACCAATAAGAATTAAGCTCTCTACAAGACTATTGGACAGTCTCCCAAGGGGACCAATGAGCATTCAGCAGCCCAATGGCTTGCCTTATTCCTATTGGCCAGGAGGCAAAGGGGTCCAATGAGAGTTTAGTTGAATTAAATAATTACCTAAAGCTCTCACAAAAGGGGAAAGGGGGACACATGTCAGAAGGCTATCAATTATGCTGCTTAATTACCATTGGCTAAGCCTGGGGAGGTCCAATAGGATGCTAGCAAGAGCAAATGGCAAGAGGGGTCGACCAAGAGAGAGAGGGGGCTGATTTTTGCAAGGCATTATCACCTACACACTCACTCTAGCTAGTGTGTAAAGAAAGGAAGACTCTCTCTCTCTCTCTCTCTCTCTCTCTCTCTCTCTCTCCTTCTCAAGCTTTAATGGAAAGCTTATCACCTACTCCAAGCTTGTGAGAAGGGAGGCCTACACCAACAACTCTTGGCTTTGTGATGCAAATCCAACCAAGAGCCAAGCTTCAATGCATGCTCATCTCCTCCACCATGCTAATTACTAAGCTAAGCTATGCTAATATGAGTGATTATGTGAGGAAATGTACATCTTTCTCGTAAGAATACTCCTTCTTCCTCTCAATCTACTCTCATACCCCGCTAGCTCTCACCATCTTTGAAGGCGTGTGAGGTCTTGGGTCTGAGACCGTGAGGGAATTGATGTTGTGTTTGATAAGTGTTTTGCATAGTGTATGAAGTTTCCATCTTCATTGCACTAGCTAGTATTGAAGGAACACAAGAAATTGTATTGTAAAATGTCTCTCTTGATGGGAGAAACCATAATACAAATCCTTTTGGAGGGGGGACCGGCTCCATGCAAATCCGGTCCTCAACTGTTGTCAAAAACTTAATTTCTCTCTCTTTTGAAGTATTGTTCATGGTATCTAACTAGGTGTTATGCTTTTTGTTGCTCTCTGTACCCAAGCACTCTTGTTAATCTCATTAGGAATCTATTCTAATGAATTGCTCACTATGTTCATGCTAATTTCCACTATACACAAGTTACTAGGCCATTAAATGTTACATTGGTATCAGAGCACAATGTTTCTCTTTTCTTGCTCAAGAAGGGAGGTCCTCAAGCTAGCTATAAATGGTTGGTACTATTAATTGCGTGTGAGTAAGTAGAATATGGATTTTTCAGCTTTGCAGTGCGCCTGTCTTTGTGCAGTTAATGGGGCATCACCGTCGAGAGCTATGGTCTTAATAGTGGAGTCCTACGGGGCTTGCCTACGGCTTAACCACTATTGAGCTATTAGAAGCTTGACAGGAGCTGGTGCTGTTTTGGTGTTGAACGACCCTCTCTTCTATTCCTTGCAATTAATGGTATTCGAGCTATGGGTACAGTACCTTGAGTGCTTTTTCTAAAGGGGTAAAGAGGAGTAGCAACTAGGGCTTGAAGTGCCAAAGTAAAGAGAATGAAATTAATGTTGATAACTTCGATTTTGCTAATGAGCAAGTTACTAATGATGCCCCGATTCTTGTTAACTATCTTGTTTCTAGGCTTCAACAAGCCATGGGCAATCCATCCCTCCAAAGTGAAGTGCAACGGCAGCTTCGTGCTCATGGGATTCTCCAAGCTCCCCACCATGACGAGAGAACACCTAGGAAGCCTCCTTGCGAGACTTCGAAAAGAGATCTCTCTCCGATTCGGGAAGAAGAAGAGGATCCCTATGAAGGGCTCAAAAGTTTGCTCCTTGATGACGCCTCTCCTTCTCAAAGGATAACTCAAGAGCCTCCACCGAAGGAACGAGAAAGAAGTGAGTCTCCCGCCACCTCGACGGAGATGGCTCCACGAAGATGGCGGGCTAAACGCTCTCCATCACCTCCAAAACGGAGAAGACCATCGCATACTTCTCCACACCATACTTCAAAGAGGGATGACAACAAGCAAGAGAAGAAAAAGGCGAGAAAGAGGACACCCTCTTCTCCATCTTCTTCATCCTCTTCCTCTTATGAAAGTGATGGTCAAGACAATGAAGATCAAGGCAAGAAAAAGGCGAGAAAGAGGTCACCCTCTTCTCCATCTTCCTCAAATTCTTCATCTTCTGAAGAAAGTGATGGTGCAACCTTTGAACCATAAAAAATAAGAGGCCATAGGAAATCCTATGCCGCATGGAAGAGGTCGTCCAAGCTCAAGAAGTTCAAAGAGGGAGGAAAGAGCATTTCTTTCCTTACCTACAATGGCACCTTTGGTGCTACAGACAAAGTCTTGGCCTTTATCCAACAATTCGATGCGGCGTTTGGAGATGAGGGCTTCACGGAGTCCTCTAAGCTACGCCATGTAGCTATGCACTTTCAAAAGTCCGCCAGACAATGGTGGTCTAGCCTACGGGCCAACGGTGAAGCTCCACGAACATGGAAAGCTTTAAGAGCTTCCATTATGAAGCAGTTTTTGGCCACCGATGCCAAAGACAAAGTACTCATCGAATGGCGAAGCTTAAAGCTCTCTCCCTATGAATCCATCCACAAATATGTAGACAAGTTTTGGGACCTACAACTCAAAGCCACTGTCTTCAAAAAGTTGGATTATGGAGAGCAAAAGCAACAATTTTGTGCGGGCTTAACCGAAGAAATGGCAGAGTATGTCAACTCCCAAAGGCCACGCACCATATCGGCGGTAATACATCATACTATGGTGGCCTCTGGAATTAATTTCCAAACAGGGGCTAAGAGGAATTTGAGCCCCCTGAAAACAAGGGTTCCAGTGAGCCTAAGGGGAAGGAAAATGTCCAAAAGTCTCCTAAGGGCAATTCCAACAAAGCTAAGGAGAAGGGAGTTTACAAAGGTAAAAATAAACTCTCACCTGAAGAGCTTGAGCGTTATCGCAAGGATAACCAATGTTTCAAGTGTGGCGAACAAGGGCATGCGTACCGCGCTTGTCCCCAAAAGAACAACCGCCATGATCCTCCTAGAGCTACCTTGGTTGAAATCCAAGAGGAGGAAACTCACCACAAAGGATCTCGTTTATGCCATGCTTGGGGAAAGGTAAGAGAACATGATGCTTTTATTCTCTTTGACCCCGGTTCTACTCACAATTTTATATCTATAGAGTTGGCCACCAAGCTAGGCATACAAGCCTATGAGATGGGAGATGTCCTACCCGCAGACGGTGCTTTCAAGGGGCAAGAAGCTTCAGTCACTCCCTTAATTGGGAAATTGAGGCTCCATATCCAAAGCTATGTGGACAAAGAGGACTTCTTTATCTCTCCTCTCAAGCATGAGGATGTAATCCTAGGGGCACCATGGTTTGATCGCATGGCTGCCAATGTTAAATTCCTTGAAAGGAGAATCTCCTTTAAGTTCAGGGAAAAAGATATGTATATAGATGCTAAGGAAATGGGTAACACTATACCCATTGTACATACACAAGCTTTCAACAAGTCAATAAAGAGCTCTATTTCCGTGTACATGATTTTTGTTAAAGATTCTCAAAAGGAACCTAAGGTTTTAGCAAAAGAAAATATACACAATCAAAAGGAATTAGAGTTATCCAATTTTCTCAAGGGGTTTCAAGATGTCTTTATTGACGACATCCCTTGTGAGCTACCTCCTAAACGAGGCAATGATGACCATGCAATTGAACTTCTTCCAGGAAGTTCACCGCCTAACAAACCTCCTTATAGAGTTTCTCAAGCTCAACAAGAGGAGATTATGCGGCAAGTGCATGAGTTAGTTGAGAAGGGCATGGTTAGGCCTAGCTCATCTCCATTTTGTTCTCCTGTGCTACTAGTGCAAAAGAAAGACGGCACATATCGTATGTGTATCGACTATAGAGCACTAAATAGTATCACTATAAAAAATAGGTTTCCCATTACACGGGTAGAAGACCTATTTGATAAGCTACAAGGATCCACCTACTTTAGTAGGATTGACCTAAAAAGTGGCTATCATCACATAAGGATAGTTGATCAAGACATTGTAAAGACCGCATTTCGCACTACGTTCGGTCTTTACGAATACATTGTCATGCCGTTTGGCTTGACCAATGCACCATCCACATTCAACCGCTTGATAGAGAAGCTATTCAGGCGTCACCGAACCTTTACTGGAGTGTTCTTTGATGATATTATTATCTACTCTAATTCATTAGATGAACACAAGCGACATCTCCAGGTAATATTTCAAGTCCTAAGAGAGAATAAACTTTATGTTAATCGAAAGAAAAGTGAATTTTTCTTACAAGAGATTCAGTATTTAGATCACATTATCTCTCAAGATGGCATCCAAATGGATCCATCAAAGTTAGAGGTAATAAAAGGATGGCCTAAACCAAGGAATCTTCATGAGTTAAGAAGCTTTATAGGTATGTGCGCATACTATAGACGCTTCATAGAAAATTTCTCACTAATAGCAGGACCATTACATGACCTAACAAAGAAAAACGTTAGGTACACATGGTCTGCCAAAAAAAAACAATGCTTTCAAAAAGCTTAAAGAAAAGCTTATCTCTCAACGTGTGCTTACACTACCGGATCTCTCAAAGCCATTTGAGGTCCAATGTGATGCTTGTGGTGATTGCCTTGGAGCTGTTTTGCTTCAAGAAGGGCATGCCATAGGCTATGAAAGTCGAAGGCTCGACGCTGTTGAGCAAGGTCTAGGCATATATGAAAAGGAACTCCTTGCAGTTCTACATGCCTTAGACTCATGGAAGCACTATTTATTGGGGACTCCTTTCATTCTGCGAACGGATCACCAAAGTCTTAAGTACTTCATGACGCAGACCAAGCTCTCCGACCGACAAATGAGGTGGAAAAACTTTCTTTTGCAATTTCATTTCATATTGCTCACATTGCTGGCAAGCATAATCAAGTAGCCGATGCACTCTCAAGACGGTCGAGAGTGAATGCGGTTTCCATAGCAACACACAATGATCTATCTTCTATGATAGATGAGTATGCTATTGATCCCGATTTTAGAGATGTGATTTCAGCCCTTGCACTAGGGAAGAAAGAGGAACCATTTACTTTGCAAGATGGTTATCTTCTCTACGGAAATAGAGTTGCGTTACTAGCTCACTACGTGAGAAAGTAATGTATGAATATCATGCTCCTCCTTATGCAGGGCATAGAGGGATTCAGTCTACCCTAAAGGGGATCGAAACATATTTCTATTGGCCTACCATGAAAGCAAGCATACAAGAGTATGTTTCTAAATGTGTGGTATTGAAGGAGTACAAGCGGAAGTGCGACGCGAGAGAGAGTGCAAGAAGAAGAGCACGACAATATGGTGAACTCGCTCTACTGTAATGTGTAGAGCATAGTGAGTTCTTATTAGGTTTTTACAAAAGAATATGTGTACATACTTGGCAGCCCGCCCACTTACCTGGGCGACCACATTGGGCTTTATACCCCAACAACCTCCCACTTAAAGTCCAATGTGGTACTTTAAGTGTGAGAGAAGCTACTATACAAGCTAATATACAAGAGATGTAGAGAAGTGATGTACTACCCTACACCTAACTGCTTGCGAAAATGCGCAAAGCTCTCTGAGGGAAGTCCTTTTGTAAGTAGATCAGAAGGATTTTCTATGGTGTGAACTTTGACAAGCTGAAGTTGCTTATCCTCAAGCATTTCCCTGATGAAATGATACTTCACATCCACATGCTTTGTCTTTGAGTGATAAACTGGATTGCGAGCCAATTGTATAGCACTTTGACTATCACAATATAACACAGGCATCTCTTCTTTGATTCCCAAGTCTGTTACTAGTCGATTAAGCCAAATTGATTCTTTGCATGCCTCCGATGCTGCAACATATTCAGCCTCTGTAGTAGACTGAGTAACACAATCTTGTAATCTAGAACGCCATGATACTGCTCCACCAGCCAATGTAAAGACATACCCTGACATAGACCTTCGGTTGTCTAAGTCACCTGCATAATCTGAGTCTGTAAAACCCTTTACACTTAGCTCCTAACTCCCATAGCATATACGCATACTCTTTGTAGCTTTCAGGTATCTCAATATTCCTTTCACTGCCTCCCAATGTTTCTTGCCTGGGTTTGACATGTATCGACTTACTACTCCCACTGCAAATGCAATGTCTGGGCGAGTGGCAATCATTGCATACATCAAACTACCCACTACAGACGCATATGGAATCTTATCCATTTCAGCCTGTTCTTCCTCAGACACAGGACAATCTTGTTTGCTAAGTTTCACATATGGTGGCAATGGAACACTCAATGCCTTTCCCTTCTCCATATTGAAACGTTGCAAAACCGTGTCAATATACTCTGTTTGAGATAACCAAATCAACTTCTTTGATCTGTCTCTCTCAATGCGCATACCAAGTATATGACTTGCCTCACCCATGTCTTTCCTGTCAAACGATTTTTCCATCTTTCACTTCAAAGCTGAAATTTCTTCTAAGTGCTTGCGAGCAATCAACATGTCATCCACATACAAAATAAGGATCAACCAACTGCCATCCTTAGCCTTCTTTGTATATAGACAGTGATCGAACTCACTACGTTTGTAGCCTTGAGAAAGCATAAACTTGTGGAATTTATGGTACCATGCCCTCGGTGATTGTTTTAAGCCATAAAGACTCTTTAACAACTAGCATACCCAATCTTCCTTGCCTTTCTCAACAAACCCTTCTGGCTGCCGCATGTAAATTTCCACATCTAAATCACCATGCAAGAACGCTGTCTTGACATCCATTTGGTGCAACACCAAATCTAATATGGAAACCAATGCAAGAAAGCATCTCAATGTAGTCATCTTGACCACCGGAGAGAAGACTTCATCAAAGTCAATGCCTTGTTCTTGCTTAAAGCCCTTGGCAACAAGCCTTGCTTTGTACTTTGGCTGACTATCATGAGCGGTGATCTTATACCTGTAAACCCATTTACAAGGTAGAGCCTTTTTGCCCCGTGGTAATTTAACTAGCTTCCATGTCTGGTTTTTATGCAGAGTTGTCATCTTTGACTGCATGGCCAATTGCCAATTCCCGGAGTCCTTCATTGCACTGCTTCCTTGTAACATGAAGGCTCATTGCAATCAGTCAACATGACATAGTTCATAGATGGAACAAACCTATCAGGAGGTTGCGTGACACGTCCAGATCTATGCACAATAGGTGGCTCAGGCTCAGCCACAACCTGTGGTTCCATTCTATCCTGTCCTTGCTCCTCTTGAGCCCTGACATTTTGTTTTGCACGTGCAGGTCCATCTTCTTGGAAGACAACTCTTCTAATCTCCTCAACCCTCTCTGGTTTAGAATGATATTTGGATTCATTAAAGTGAACATCATTGCTGCGGACAACCTTTCTGGATTCGGGATCCCAAAGTCTATACCCCATCTCACCAGAATTACCATAGCCTAGAAAGATGCACTTTCTACTCTTTGGCTCAAGTTTGTTCCTAAATTCCTTTGGAACGTGAGTATATGCCTCACAGCCAAAGACTCTGAGATGCTTGTATGAGGGCATTTTGCCTGACCATACCATCTCTGGCACTGAATCCTTCTGCAAAACCTTGCTAGGAGATCTATTTACAAGATGAACAGCTGTTGATACAGCTTCAGCCCAAAACCCATTTGGCAGTTGTGCATTAGACAACATACTTCTGACCTTCTCTTGTATGGTCCTATTCATCCTCTCAGCAACACCATTTTGAGGAGGATTGTAAGGAGCAGTAAGTTCACGTTTTATACCTTTTGACTCACAAAAGTCCTGAAATGCCTTTGAAACATACTCTCCACCATTGTCAGTGCGTAAGCATTTAAGCTTCTTGCCACTCTGATTCTCCACAAGTGACACGAACGTTTTGAAAACACTAAACGCTTCATCCTTGTGCTTGAGAAAGTAAACCCATACTTTCCTCGAGTAATCATCTATAAAGGTCATAAAGTAAGAAGCTCCCCCTAGAGATAGGTTAGGCATAGGTCCACACAAATCACTATGAACAAGTGCCAACTGTGTATCTCTTCTACTGCTTCTATGCTTATGTGGCTGCTGTGTTTTCTTACCATACAGACAATGTTCACAGAATTCAAAATCATTAAATGAAAAGCCAGGCAAATAACCAGAACGAGACAAGATTTCCATTCCCTTCTTGGACATATGTCCTAACCGGCTATGCCACAAAGAAACGTTCGGCTGCTCGGTTCCATTGATTACATTTTTAGAGACATTTGATACATAAATCATGTAAAGTCCTCCAGACTTTACTCCATGTGCTACTGTCATAGAACCCTTGGATATCTTCCACATGTTCTATCCAAAAGTGGTGATGTAGCCAGCATCATCAAGTAAACCTGTGCTGATCAAGCTGTTTGTAATTGCGGGAACATGTCTCACATTCTTCAGCGTGAAAGAAGAGCCATTTTGAAACTTCAATTGAACATCTCCAACACCTAAGATCTCACATGTCTGCCCATTGCCTAGCCGAACATGATCTTTGGTGGTCACATAAGAAGTAAACCACTCCTTGTTTGGAGACACATGAAGTGATGCCCCTGAGTCTATAATCCAGTCACTCAGTGCATTTCCATCAGATGCTGTAAGAAGAGCCGAGTCCATTGTATTCTTCAAGAAGTAGATGTCTCCTGACACTAGAATGTCATCCTCTGCAACAGTGTTTGTCACATTTATTTCTTGAATCTTCACTGAGGACTTGTTCTTCTCACCATGGTCTTCAACTTTCTCTTTGCCTTTTTCTGCTTTCCATTGTATTCTTCAAGAAGTAGATGTCTCCTGACACTAGAATGTCATCCTCTGCAACAGTGTTTGTCACATTTATTTCTTGAATCTTCACTGAGGACTTGTTCTTCTCACCATGGTCTTCAACTTTCTCTTTGCCTTTTTCTGCTTTCCATTCTCTGCAGTCTCTTTTCATGTGACCCTTCTTGCCACAATGGTAGCATTCTATGTCACTCTTGCCTTTAGCACTGCGGGACTTGCTACGAGACTGATTCCTCTTTCCACCTTTGTACTTTTCTTTGGTCCTTCCCCTGACAACTAAGGCTGTTCTTTTGCCTTTGTCCATTGTCTTTCTATCGGTTTCTTCAGTAAGCAGACTTCCTTCTACACCTGCTATGTTCAAACCATCTGGAGGTGCAGAATTACTCAAAGCTGTGCGAAAAGTGTCCCAACTTTCCGGCAATGTGATCAACAGGAACATAGCTCTAACAGGTTCATCAAATTTGACACCTTGAGCTGACAACTGACTGTAGATTGTGTTGAATTCATTCAGATGATTGGACATAGGTGTCCCTTCTTTCATCTTCAAGTCAACAAGCTTCTTAAGCCAGTATACCTGTGAAGCTGCACTCTGCTTCTCATAAAGATCACTCAGCTTTAACCATGCTTGATAAGCCGACATCTCGTCTGCTACATTGAAGTAAACGCTTTCTGCCAAAGTCAGCATAATGGTAGAAAGTGCCAATTCATCCATTTCGCTCCATTCATCTTCGTCCATATCTTCTGGTTTTATCCCCTTGAGCTTTATAGGTTTTATCTGCTTCTTTTGTACCAACACGTGCCAAATCTGCTTCTTCCACAATGGGAAATTGGTTCCATCCAGCTTCTTGATATTGTAAAGAGCAGTGTCCTGTGATCCAGCCATAGCTACGCTTCATAGTAGTTTACTTTCCTGGGAAAAATTCGGCAGAGTTTCCCCTGTAAACTGACCTCTGAACCAATATCAACCTGTCAAATGAACCAAGAAAGCTTCAGATTCTGCATAAATTTCAGTAGAGTCTCCTTTGTAAAATGGCTCTGGTGTACTCAAAAACAGACCAAAAAACAGCTCAAAAAACACTGTCTCTCTGACACTGTAAGCTGTGGGTAAACCTGTCCTGCACCTGTACTGTCTCTGACTGTTCAGTCACTGTCCTGTAAGCATAGACTGTGACAATGCCTCAACGGCAGTAAAGCAAAGATGCAATCCCAACTGTCTAACTCACAGTCAATACATCCTAGCTGCCTATCTAAGGGTGCTCGAGGGATCGCTCCAAGACCTGTATCACCGAAAGGATCTCAACATTCAAGAATCCCCCAGCTCAATAAAACCTCACTCGACCCTCAACAAAGGCTGCAGTAAATCTGACAGTACATAGACTTCCCACAAAGTCATACATCCACAAATTTCCCACTGTATGCTGTAACCGCTGCAGCGGTTGTTTGCTGCGTGACTCACAGCCAGCAAACCCTCAACAGACATACATCATCTCTGACAATACATCCCATGTGGAAGTACCTGCAATGTCAGGATGAAATCTGGAATATCAAGCAGCAAACACCTACCTGATGAACTAGTGGATGTTGCCTACAATCTGTGTATAGATGCGCCCGTGTCGTATGTGACACGCCTCCAAGAACTGTGAGCCGTCCTTCGATGTGTAGACAGCCACAAATCAACACTCTGGGAGTGTTGATATCCTCAGCACCTGCAGTCGTAGGCCGAAAACCCCAAATTTGCAGAGTCTGATCTGCACCCGCCGAGACCACGTAGTCGAAAATGGCCTGCGTAGACCTTTGTCAAAGCGGAACGGTGGCCGAGATGACCTCAGAATGAAATTCTGAGAACACCGAGCCCTTTGGGCAATCCCACAGGATTTGGGGCTGTGTCTTCGCCTGTCAAATTTCACTCCAATCTGAGCTGGTGACTCTAGCGTCCTGCAGTGCTGCCCCGAGCCTCGATCTGAGCTCTGATACCAGTTGAAGGAGTACGAGCGGAAGTGAGACGCAAGAGAGAGTGCGAGAAGAAGAGCACGACAATATGGTGAACTCGCTCTACTGTAATGTGTAGAGCATAGTGAGTTCTTATTAGGTTTTTACAAAAGAATATGTGTACATACCTGGCGGCCCGCCCACTTACCTGGGCGACCACATTGGGCTTTATACCCCAACAGGTATGCCAAAAGACGAAGTTTGATAGAGGGAAGCAACCTGGACTGCTTCAACCTTTGCCAATCCCTAATTCACCATGGGAGAGCATATCCATGGATTTTATCTTTGGATTGCCTAAGTCTATCCATGGGAATATGGACGATACTAGACAGGTTCAGTAAAGAAGCTCATTTTATACCTGTCGAAAAGACTATCAAAGCCCATCAAATGGCAACCCTCTTCATTTCACAAATCTTCAAGTACCATGGCTTGCCAATGTCCATAGTGTCGGATAGAGATCCTAGAATGACCAGTAATTTTTGGAAGGGTCTCTTTGAGAATTTAGGAAGAAGGCTAAACTTCTCTTCGGCCTATCACCCACAAACGGATGGCCAAAGTGAAATAGCTAACCTAACAATTCTTGATCTACTAAAAGCCTATGTAACGAAAGTAGATCAAAGATCCCAATGGGAGAAGTACTTACCCTTAGTGGAGTATGCCTACAATAACACTGTACATACTTCCATGGGAAAAGCACCTTTTGAGGTAATAGAGGGAAGATAAAAAAGTCCCTTGCTACTTAAGGTACACGGGAAGATCTTCGCTGCAGATGAGTATAGCCGAGACCTACAAGAATCTTTCCAAAAGATTAAGGATGCTATCTCTATCTCACAGCAAAGGCAAAAGGCTGCTGCCTGCTGACAAGCACAAAAGAGCCCAAGCCTTTAAAGAAAATGATTAGGTCTTACTCAAATTTCCCAAGGCTCAATTAAGGCACACGACGGGCAAGAATCCTACGGGACACCAAAAGTACTATGCTAAGTTAGCAAAAAGGTACTATGGTCCCTTCCAATTTCTTAGGCCAATCAATGAGATGGCCTATCAACTCAAGTTGCCCAACCATTGGCTCATACACAATGCTTTTCATGTGAGCCTACTAAAGCCTTACAAAGGAGAGCCACCTCAAGAACCAACTATTGAAGACCCACCGGAGATCGAGGACCAAGAAGAGGTGCTGCAACCCGAGTCCATTCTCCGACATGAAGACAAGGTACTAAGAGGCGGTAAGACTATCTGATGATATCTTATTAAGTTTAAGAATTATCCCTTTGAAGATGCTAGATGGATGCAAGGCATACAATTAAAGGATAACCTAAACCTTGTCAATGCTTACAATGCTTCCCAAGAGTAAGCAAATGTACAAATGTTAAAAATGAACAAAATTTTTGTCTTATAAGACTCTCTTTTTCTTTATTGTGCACAAAAATGAAGTAGTATGCATGCTTAGATCAAGTTTGCGGAGACGATGTCTCCCGAACACCAAGTAGAGCTTGTCACTCTATTATGGAAGATGATAGGACTAATGTGCAGACATGCTTGCGGCAGCCTCAGGCTCTCAAGCTCCAAATGGACTAACCATCCATTGTGGAATGATATCGTAGGGAAACATAGGGATCCTCTACCTGTTAAGAAAAGGACTAATGAATATGCTTTATCTTCTCTACCGCATAGTCAAGGACGACTATGATTTCAAGAGAGAGGTAATGTCATAATAATTAATATCTAATTCTCCTAAATGATTTTCTCATGTTAAACTGATCATTAAATATGGGGAAGTGCTAGGGGAGAAAAAGCTAGAATATTGGTTAAGCTAGCAGACCGGCCACAATAGGGATCCAAAGGAGGGAAAATATGGATCCAAAGGGGGGCCATCTATAAAAGATTAATGTGCAACAATGGGCTTAAAAGACCTAAGGTTCAAAAGACCTAAGGTTCAGCCCATTAAGACTTCCAAAATGCCAAGATTCCAAAATTCAAAGGTTGTGTCCAAAGGTCAAACATGGGGGGAATTGGATGCTTTGTGTGTGTCCCAAAAGTCTTTATCAATCCCTACATAGGAGGGGGCGAGCCTTGCAAGTAGGGGATGAGAGAGAAACACACACACACACACACACACACACACACACACACACACACACACACACACACACACACACACACACACACACACACAAGCTCCCTTTACACAAAGGGAATGAGGGACACATGTCAGCTTCCTAGCCCAGATGCCCACAAGGTGTACCCAATTCCTATTGGATGGCCTTGGAGGTGGACCAATGAGAATTAGGCTAGAGTAAATCTAGTTTAATTAATTTAAAAACACTTAATAAAGGAACCAATAAGAAT
>NC_140950.1:62497362-62507362 GCF_014529385.1 Adiantum capillus-veneris
TGGTACATCTAGTTTTTCACCAGTAAACCTTTCTTCTAGTGTTATATCATGTATAGCAGTAGTAGGGGTCTTATTCATAATGTAGACACATGTAGCAACAGGCTTAGCCCAATAACAATGAGGCATATTCTTTTCATTCATCAATGCTATAGAAACTTCTGCAATGTACCTGTCCTTCCGCTCAGCAAGACCATTTTGCTACGGAGTATACCTGCATGAAAACTGCTTCTAAATTATTTTAAAAAAAAAAAAACACCATTGACTTTATCGGAGAAGTATTCTCCCCCTCCATATGACCTCACGCACTTTACATGTTTTCCAATCTGTTTTTCAACTATAACTTTGAAATTCTAAAAATGCATAACCACCTCACTTGTCAGCTTCATGAAGCAGACCCATACCTTCCTTGTATGGTCGTCAATGAAACTCACATAGTATCTACATCCACCCATAGATGCAATCTTTGCCGGACCTCATACATTTGTATGCACTAAATCCAATGCATTCTTGTTTAATGCTTATCATGAGGAAATGATACTTTTGCTTGCTTCCCAAATTGACAGGATTCACATACTTTGTGTATTTCAACAACTCAAAACATAGGTAAACCTCTAACCATTTCTTTAGTCTGCATCAATTTTAGTGTCTGCAAATTTACATGACCAATACGTTTGTGCCAAATCTCTATATCTAGAACAACACTTGCACCTCGTGCAAACATGGCAACATTCACCTTGGGCACATTTACATCCAAAGTAAACATTCTGCCCACTTTCTTTCCTTGTGCAACTAGCCTTCCATCCTTCTTATACTCTTCAAAAAAGAGACCATAGGAGTTAAACTTGACCTGTAAACCCTACTCAACCATTTGCCCAACAAAAAACAGGTTCTTTGTAATGTTGGGTACATGTAGTACATCAGCCAGGTACTTCACTTTACCATATGTCATAGACAATGGCACATTTCTTGCATGCATAATAGGATGTGCAATATCATCCCGAGTTTCTACATAACGAGGACTTTATAAAGTTTGCATTTCCTTAAACCATTCCCCATGGCTGGTCATGTGATTCAATGCACCAAAATCCACATACAAGACATTATCATTGGATTTTGCCACATTTGCAGACATAGTATTCAACATGTGTTGCACCACAAATACCCTCTTGGGCTCATTTATATTCTTGATAGTAGTTGCATGATTGTTTTGCTGTCTCATGTCTGGACAATCACGTTCAAAATGACCATGTCTTCCACAACCCCAACATACTACATTTCGTGTTGACCTACATTATTGTGCTGCGCATTTCCATGACCTCTTGGACTCCCCTTGCCTGAAAAGTTTTGTCGACCACCACTTGTGTTCTAACCATGATTGTTGTTATGTTGTTGTGCTTGGTGGTTGCCTCTTCCTCGGCCTCATCCACAACCTGTACCACGTCCTCTTCCTCTTCCTACGATTATTGAAAAGGACCTGTTTAGAATTATTTACACCCTATGCAGAGGAGTCTTCCTCAAGTTCCTTCTCTTCCACAATCAATAAGGACACTAAATCTGTAAACAAGGGAATGTTCTCTCAAATATGGATACCTATTTTAAACTTTTTGTACTCAGAACCCAAACCTCGTAGACAGATTTCTACTTTATCATCATCATCGATTGTAACACCAATCGATGCAAGTGACTCACATATGTTCTTTGATCTTTAGTGAATAGTCATTGATGGACATGGTTTTCTTCTGAACAATATTCAACTCAGTCTTCAACTACAACTTTCTTGCCTTTGTGTTGGTCACATCCAATGATAGTAAAGTGTCCAAGCCTCCTTAGGAGATTGAGCATCCTGTATATTCCCAATTATAGTGTCTTGTACACTGATAGAAATCCAATACATGACCTTTCGAGCTCCCTTGTTCCAATCTTTAAATGTCTTAATTTGCATAGCACTTGTACCTTCCTCTGGCAGTAGTGGTGCTACCTCATGCTTTCCATAAATGTAGTCCCAATAACCTTTGCCCATAAGGAAATTGGTCATTCTAAACTTCCAAGCATGGAAGTTGTTCTTGTCCAGCTTCTCACTGACAACCTGGTTAAGCCCATCATTGTTGGACAACATGTTTCCAACCCTTTACACAGTCTTCGAGCATCTTGCTAAAAATAGTCAGTTATCACATGTATCTGTGTACATACACATGTTTCACTGTACTAAATAATATCTATGCACACTGCAGCCAACAAAACAAAGCTTTCTACACCACCCATATGCAGATTTTTCAAATCCCAAACCTTAGTGTTTCTACATGCGAACACACTCTAACTCCAAAATGGGGGTCAAAACGCGCCCGGAATGGAAATCTTGTTGCACACTTGTAGTCCAAAGGACTACATAGAACCTTGAGATGCTCACTCTCCAAAAGAAATCACCTCAATCAGAGATTGTTGATGATGGCTCCGGGGAATACCAAAGCCGCTTCTTAAACTGCTCCTGCTTGCTGCTCCAAGCTCCTCAAACACAACCAGGCTCTGATACCATGTCGAGAGAGAGAGAGAGAGAGAGGGAGAGAGGGAGAGGGAGAGAGCTTGAGCTCTTGCAAGCACCCCCCCCCCCCCCCCCCACACACACACACACACATTGATGGAGATAAAAAGACTATACTTCTTCTTCTTCATAAACTTAAGATAAGAGGTCTACAAAACATAAGGAAAAAAACAACATAAAAGGGGAGCTAAAACAACGGTTAAGTATGAATACTAGTGAGTGAGGTGAATATATAAGTGTGCGATCACTCCGGTAGGTAGACCAACTTGATGTAGTCTAACTATAGTATCACTGGCAAAGGTATGCTTATCCACCAAGGTGCATCAATGAGATGATGACTATCGGTGATAGTCATCGAGGAGTGGTACATGTTGAGCTTGACATCTCAGCAACACATTCATTGGAGTTGGTTTCCATGCATGGCAAGACAAAGTCCAAGGATATCTCATGGAGTAAAATTTGTGGTCATTGGGTAAAGCACCCATTTTACAACAACCAAAATGAGAGGCTACACAAAATAGGGCATCATCGATGGTCTTCTATTATAAGGTATGTATCCTCCAAAATTGAGAAAACCTTAGAAATTATCATAACTTCTTTGCATGAAATTACCTACGTTTCATTGACAAGTTTGTGAGTGCTCATGTTCCTTGGATAGCCTTTGAGAACTTTGGGACTAGAGCCCAAAAAGTCAAAGGTCAATTTAAATAGACAACTTTACAAACTCACTTTGGAAGAAGATGAAGGCATTGCTAGTTTAAAAGAACTTCAACAGAAGCTAAAAAAGAAAACAACAAAGGTGGAGAAGCCTCAAGATAAAGCCCACCGGTATTTGAATGAAGGGTGCACGGTGGGATCAATGGAGGGGAAGCAGGGGTGGGTTTGGTGAAGGGATCGTGGCCGCCCACATGACACAAAAAGTGAATTCGGATGCAAAATGTAAAGTAGGACAAGGAGACTATTGACGTGGACATGGGCGAGGAGGGAGGTGGACTCGCATGTGGAAAAACCCAGGCTGATGTGGAGGGGCATCTAGTGTGGCAACCCATTTGGATTTTTGTGCATGAAGATATGGGAATAGGGATGGGTGATGGGCGTGATTTTAGGTTAGGCTCTAAGATTGAGGAAAGGAAAAACATTGAACCTCCTTCATGGTGCATGTTGCGGGTCGTAGGTGATTGGAGATTGAAATAGGCAACATGTCAGGTTCTCAGATTGAGAAAAAAGATCAAATGCACCATGGATTTGAACTAGGTAATGTGTTTTTTGTATGTGTGTGTGTGTGTGTGTGTGTGTGTGTGTGTGTGTGTTGGAGGCTCGCCATAGCATAGGCAATCTCCCACAAATCTATCAATCCGGAGAGAGAGAGCATGACCCGGCTTGGGCTTGGAGGCATCACACAAAGAATGTGCGAGAGCGTCATCGCATGCAAAGATTGAGAGGATTCAAGAGTGTGCATCCTCCAATGCAATTAGAAATCATCCCAAATCAACTAATGCTAATCGCACATCAAGCATCAATTTCAAGCAATCATCTACACACATCAAGCAACGAAGTGAAACACACTAATCTTGGAATCTCTCAAGCACAACTCTAATTACATGCATTGACGATTAAGCACACAAGATCGCATTCAAGTCGGCCACCCCAACCATGCCCATCATGGTGTCCAAATCAAGTCACACATAATCAAATTAAGCTCAAGGCTTCTTAAACCTACACACACACACAAGCACACCATTAGAGGACAACTCTAATCCCTCAATCACGAGTATGCCCACTCCGCTTAATCGAGAGAGTTAGATAAGGACTCCATTAATCGGATAGCTTAGCATAAGTAAGAGTTAGATTAGAGAAGATCAACACTTCAAAACAATGAAGGAAAGTAGATAAACATGATTGACAACATAATGAAGACTAGATTAATTAAGAGAGGATTACACTAATTACATGTGATTAGCACTAGCCTTCTAAGCATGGGCATTAAGCTCAAAGGCTAGGCCATCAAGACCTCCTCTAGGGAGAGAGTTCTCAAAAGGACCACTCAAGAATGACCTCTCATTAAGCATAGGGCTCTTTTATAGTTTTGGGCCTCAAACCCTTCAACTATGGGATAAAGTGAGCTCTCTAGCCTAAACTCATACAACTTTGAAACTCCTAAATGAGCCCAAGCCCTATACAATGAAAAGTAAATACTGTGCACATCCACAACTTGGTGCATAATTGGTGTAGCCGTTAGCCGCTTCTAACAGTGTATGTGTGTGTGTGTGTGTGTGTGAGAGAGAGAGAGAGAGAGAGAGAGAGAGAGAGAGAGAGAGAGAGAGAGAGAGAGAGAGAGAGTATATGTGTCTGTGTGGGAAATGTTGTGTATCTATAGATGCCACCCATCAATGTGTTCAATAGCCTCCCATTGGGTGGATATGTCAATGCTGAAACAAAAATTGAAGGGGAATCAATTGACCGATTGATAATGATTTGACTTGGATAACTGGCCACATAACAATGAAGGTGGGTCTAACATAAGTCCGTGCTCTGATGCGTTTCCATAGTCTCAATGCTCTTGGGTTTCCCTGGATCCATTTCCATACATATCAAAAACATTTTTCTCCTTCAACCAAAAGATATAATCCTTAATGGCATCAGATTTAGGAGATACAATGATTGTGTCACTTGCAATACTCCAAGCGTATGATGTGTGGGGATTGTTTGATCTGAAGAAGTGGAAAAGTATAAGAGATAACTTGGTACTTTGTCCTGCTACTATAGGGTTGGAAACAAGTTTCTTGCACTTGAAATCTAGTGGCCTAAAGATTCCCTTCATAAAAGATTGGGCATGCATTGTTCATGCAAGACATTTCCCTTTGACACATGACAATAATCTAGGAGTGGTTGCCACTCTCAAGGCCATCAAGGAGGAATGGTGCATAAAAAAGAGACAACAGTTGATGACATAAAAGATTCAATTACTACATGTGGATGCCATGCTAAAAGAGAAGATCATTGATCATGATGTGTGCTTGGCCTACTAGTTGCAGAACGTATAATCGCCCAAGCTGATCAATCAAGAAAACTATGCCACAAGTCGAGAAAACGTTAACTAGCATCATGATAAAGCATCACACAAGACTGATCTGAGTTAGATCAACAAGGAATCATGCAGTAGCTGGGAGGGTACAAGAATAAATTTTCCATTGAGGCAGAAGCATAGATTGGAGAGCTACATACAAACAACAACAACGGAAGTCCAAGACGCGTGGGTGTCCATTTAAGGTGGTGGTTCAACACTTTCATGATAATGATAGGGTAACTATCACATTCAATGGCGATCACAAGGGACACATACCTTGGCTCATGTGCTAACCTTTACCGCTTGCCAGTGCATTCAACTATAGCTGCATGTTGTGTGGATGATTTGTTTGATGTTGGGACATGCCACCATGTCACCAAAATGTCATCCTCCAAGGAAAGGTTTCACATGGCAAATGCATCTGAGCTAGATCATGTGATCTATAGATTTTTTATGATACCAAAAGCGGTGCAAATGCTGTTTTATCACATAGGCTTGTGATACCTAACTTGCCATTGAATCGTCTAAGAGGCCTCTCCTTTGTTGAGTTTTTGATAATGCTCATTTTTCCCACATCCCATTTGATAGTGGGTAGCTATGTGGGGAATGAATGGAGTGCAATGCTTGGAGAGGTTCTCCATTTGTAAGAATTGAAGAAGGTAGGATTGTAGTCTCAAATTCTTATTGCATGTTTGTGAGCATGCAAACTGAAGTAACCAACTTGTATGCACATGTCTTTGAGCAGTCTTACAGTTCCCAAAACCTTGATGAGAACAAATGACCCTTCGTCCTCATCGTTCAAGATGAGTGGATGCTACAAGTTTCTCTTCATTCTCTCTTCATAACTCATGGGCTTTGGACAAAATTTTCAAGACAAAGATTTTTGGTCTACCACTCTATACTAGAGTCTTGCCAAACCAAAATGGCATAGGGATTCCGATATGGTTGATGCTATCCAACAATGATGTAAGCACCGATTAGAAAAAGGTGGCCCTTCAAATCACGTTCAAGATGGTCTTTGCAAAGTGGCTAGGTGAGGTTTGGCCTATAACAATTGTCATTGACAAGAGCTAGTAAGAGCTCAAAGCAATTCTCAAGGTTGTGGATGAAGATCCTTTTTGCTGGAGAGAAGAAGAGGATGAGAGGTGGCAACAAGTCGCTTGCCAAGTTTTGCTATGTTGGTTTCATGTCAAGAAGGCATGGGTTGAGAATCTCTTGCCCCAAGTAAGTCATTTTTTTTGGTGTGTTCTTCATGTCAGTTCATGTCTACACATTGATGTTAATACTTGCATGGTCATGTTCTGTGTAGGTCCCTAACGACAAGCATGATGATGTGTACAATTGCTTGTCAAATTTGATGCATGCAAAAAATGATGATATCTTTGATGCAAGATACAATGAACTATTGTAGGTGTATCAGGCACATGAGAATATCTGACGATATGTATCAAATGGTTGGTGTCATAGCACATGTATGTGGCAAAGCAGCTGGCCGAGATTTCGTTTGTCTATTTCCACATGGAAATGTAGACACTACAAAGATTATGGAAATATCATATTAAGTATACCTTGCTATATGCAAAGATAAACAGGTCTTTGTTGGACCTGTTGCATGTGCTAGTGGACAATTCTCTGCATAGGATATATATTGAAGGAATGCTTTTGGAGTTCTTCAAGCAAAAGCTAAAGATTGGTAAGGGTAATTCTATTTTTCTTGTGGTTATGCAAGCATGTTCCCGGTGATAGTGCTTATAAATTTTCAGTTTGAAAATGATTTAGCTGATTCTCGACGTTTTAGTCATCATGGATCAAGCAAGAAACATATAGCAAGGTTAGCAGTAGAGGTGAATCGATTCTTAAATGATTTGAGGAGGTTCTAAGCACCCTTCAAGTGATAGCGAAAGGAAACTTTCTATTCAAAGTCCTCAACACGACTTCAACATTAAATTGGTATCATGTGAGCATGCTATCCAACGATTGAAATGTGCAGATTGGTGATCAGAATGCAAGCATTTGGAGTTCAACCAGTAATTGAGACACACTTTTCTCATCTTCAAGAAATTCTCCCAGTACTAGATAACATTCAAGCTTTGAGCCATGTGGACCTAGAGCCCATAGCTGGAGTGAGGGAAGAAAATACAGATTGTGTGCATGACACTTTAGAGGTAGTTGACAATGTTTTCAACATAGATGATGAGATTGGCAGCTACATTTATGACACGAGCGCCATTTTGTAGAGTCTTGAAGAGAAGATGGGGCAATGTGATAGCAAGCTAAAACCGACCATATTGACACAACTAGCTCTTTCACAAAATAGTATTTCCACCTTGATTGTCCCAAAGGAGATTGAGCTGCTAGCAAAGGGCTCATTAAAACAAGTCCAAGCTCACTCTACGCTCACTCGACTTGGCCATGGAACACCTATAGAAGTAAGTGGATGCAACAAGGAACCAATTGTCGTATTTGACTCTCCACTAGCTAAAGCTCCCACTATAGGTGTTTTATAATGCAGTCATCAGCATGGAAGGAGTTGAGTTTGCTGTCAAAGAAAGCCCCAAATTCATTGTCCACATTGTTGCAACAAAAATCTCATGCTTTATCCATCAAAGAGCATTTCATGCCATACATGCCATGCCCCCTTCCCATGTTGCTCAAACATGCCCCAAGTGGAGTAGAGTCAAGCCTGCTTAATCGTCCTCATCTTCAATGAGAGCATCCAAAAAGGGACAATTTTCCATTGCAATAGTGAAGGAATGAAAACAGAAGAGAGAATCTTCACAATCTGTTTGTTTGATGTGTGAGTGCTTGAGGCAATCCTCGCATCCCAACAACAAATGGTTCTTTATACATGAGAGGCATGTAGTACTTTTTGGCCTCAATATGCTTGACTGATGCACTGTTGTATAATCCTTTGTTCCACATTTTTTGAAGCTCAAGTATAAATTCAAGGCTAGGTGTGCATTTATGTAGAATGGAGAAGGAAATTCCTTATCCTCTGCAATATCTAGTACGAACACATTCAAATGGGATCGATGGTGGGGGTCATTCGGACCTTCAGATTCAGATTGTTGAGTAAATTCAAGGCAAAAAAGTAAATTCGGGCCAGCAAGTAAATTTGACCCAATCAAGATTGTCTCACACATTGCACGTCAAACCCACGACCTAACCCGTTCAAGGCATGGACTCTAACCACCACACCCACATGCTTTCACTGAAGATCATGGTACTCCAATGCATAACATTGTAAGTACGAACTGATTTGTAAATTCGGGTGGCGATTGCATGGTCTACAATGCATGTGTGTCATGATCCGTCACCTCCACCTTTGATCCCATTTGAGCACGCGCGTGCCATATAGTGTTCGGCGTTCTTTCTGGCCTTCAAAATGCAAAGTAGAGCCAACCTTTACAAAAGCCTACTTCGAGAAAAGTGTGCCTCAACTTAGCCTTGAGCGAGCTGAAAATTCATAACAATCGTTTGAAGGAAGGGAGAGAAGAAAAAAATCGGCTTGAAAATTTTTAAAAAATAGAGCTAAATTGTAAAACCAGTTATTTTGGAAAATTTCCTCTTTGCATCTACCCTAAAGGCAATTTTGTACTTTTATGAAATTAACTTTTTCCAAACATTGGTTGGAGTGAGACTCCATGGCTTTGCCAAGAGCTACAAATAATATAAATTTAGATAGAGTCCTAAGTTTCTTTACTTTTTACCGGAACTCAAAACTCAGTCTTTTCATTTTCTATCATCATAGTATTTACTACTTACCCCTTACTTTTGTATTTGAAACCAAATCTATCTTAAGGTTTTCTTTGAAATGAACCAAGTGTGACATGTGGATGGCGTCTCCTTCCTTAAATTTTAAGCTGCATTATCTATACTATATATAATTGAGCTTAAGATTTTCAAAGAAGGAGAGGGCATCCATGTGTCACTCTGTCCTTCATTTCAAGAACCTTAAGAAACATTTGGTTTGAAATGTAAAAGTAAAGGATAAGTAACAAGTACTATGATGGTAGAAAATGAAAAGACTTAGTTTTGACTTCTCAATTCTATCAAAAAGTCACAATACTTAGTAATATATATATATTTATATTATTTAAACTCTTTAGCAAGCCCGTAGAATTTCACTCAGCCTTGAATTTTGAAGGGTGATTACTGTTGTTTTTGTAAAGGGTGGCTCTACTTCGTAGCTTGGGAAAATAACGAGCAGCGAGATGTGCCACGCGTCGATAAGTTTGTCCGCTTTGAACGTGTGTGTGTGTGTGTGTGTGTGTGTGTGTGTGAGTGAGAGAGAGAGAGAGATAGAGAGAGAGAGAGAGAGGGCACATTGCAAGTCTGAGAGAGAGAGAGACCAAGTTTCATTTTCTACGGCACCGTTGTGAGTGTCGCAGTTG